>NC_083726.1:75720685-76031008 GCF_028564815.1 Eubalaena glacialis | reverse complement strand
AAAATATTTGAAGAGATTATAGTCGAAAACTTCCCTAACATGGGAAAGGAAATAGCCACCCAAGTCCAGGAAGCACAGAGAGTCCCATACAGGATAAACCCAAGGAGAAGCACGCTGAGACACATACTAATCAAAGTGGCAAAAATTAAAGAAAAAGAAAAATTATTGAAAGCAGCAAGGGAAAAATGACAAATAACATACAAGGGAACTCCCATAAGGTTAACAGCTGATTTCTCAGCAGAAACTCTACAAGCCAGAAGGGAGTGGCATGATATACTTAAAGTGATGAAAGGGAAGAACCTACAACCAAGATTACACTACCTGGCAAGGATCTCATTCAGATTCTATGGAGAAATCAAAAGCTTTACAGACAAGCAAAAGCTAAGACAATTCAGCACCACCAAACCAGCTGTAGAACAAATGCTAAAGGAACTTCTCTAAGTAGAAAACACAAGAGAAGGGCCTACAAAGACAAACCCATTACAATTATGAAAATGGTAATAGGAACATACATATCGATAATTACCTTAAACGTGAATGGATTAAATGTTCCAACCAAAAGACATAGGTTCGTTGAATGGATACAAAAACAAGACCCATATATATGCTGTCTACAAGAGACCCACTTCAGACCTAGGGACACATACAGACTGAAAGTGGGGGATGGAAAAAGATATTCCATGCAAATGGAAATCAAAAGAAAGCCAGAGTAGCAATACTCATATCAGATAAAACAGACTTTAAAATAAACCATGTTACAAGAGACAAGGAAGGACACTAAATAATGATCAAGGGATGAATCCAAGAAGAAGATATAACAATTATAAATATATATGCACCCAATATAGGAGGACCTCAATACATAAGGCAACTGCTAACAGCTATAAAAGAGGAAATCAACAGTAACACAATAATAGTGGTGGACTTTAACACCTCACTTACACCAATGGACACATCATCCAAAATGAAAATTAATAAGGAAACACAAGCTTTAAATGACACAATAGACCACATAGATTTAATTGACATTTATAGGGCATTCCATCCAAAAACAGCAGATTACACTTCTCAAGTGCATACGGAACATTCTACAGGATAGATCACAACTTGGGTCACAAATCAACTTCAGTAAATTTAAGAAAATTGAAATCATATCAAGCATCTTTTCTGACCACAACACTATGAGATTAGAAATCAATTACAGGGAAAAAAACCGTAAAAACACAAAAACATGGAGGCTAAACAATACCTTACTAAATATCCAAGAGATCGCTGAAGAAATCAAAGAGGAAATCAGAAAATACCTAGGGACAAATTACAATGATAACATGACAATCCAAAACCTGTGGGATGCAGTAAAAGCAGTTCTAAGAGGGAAGTTTATAGCAATACAAGCCTACCTAAAGAAACAAAAAAAAAAATCTCAAATAAACAATCTAACCTTTCACCTAAAGGAATTAGAAAAAGAAGAACAAACAAAACCCAAAGTTAGCAGAAGGAAAGAAATCATAAAGTTCAGAGCAGAAATAAATGAAATAGAAACAAAGAAAACAATAGCAAAGATCAATAAAACTAAAAGCTGGTTCTTTGAGAAGATAAACAAAATTGATAAACCATTAGCCAGACTCATCAAGAAAAAGAGGGAGAGGACTCAAATCAATAAAATTAGAAATGAAAAAGGAGAAGTTACAACAGACACCACAGAAATACAAAGTATCCTAAGAGACTACAACAAGCAACTCTATGCCAATAAAATGGACAACCTAGAGGAAATGGACAAATTCTTAGAAAGGTATAATCTTCCAAGACTGAACCAGGAAGAAATAGAAAATATGAACAGACAAATCACAAGCACTGAAATTGAAACTGTGATTAAAAATCTTCCAACAAACAAAAGTCCAGGACCAGATGGCTTCACAGGTGAATTCTATCAAACATTTAGAGAAGAGCTAACACCCATCCTTCTCAAACTCTTCCAAAAAATTGCAGAGGAAGGAACACTCTCAAACTCATTCTATGAGGCCACCATCACCCTGATACCAAAACCAGACAAAGATACTACAACAAAAGAAAATTACAGACCAATATCACTGATAAATATAGATGCAAAAATCCTCAACAAAATACTAGCAAACAGAATCCAACAACACATTAAAAGGATCATACACCATGATCAAGTGGGATTTATCCCAGGGATGCAAGGATTCTTCAGTATACTCAAATCAATAAATGTGATACACCATATTAACAAATTGAAGAATAAAAACCATATGATCATCTCAATAGATGCAGAAAAAGCTTTCAACAAAATTCAACATCCACTTATGATAAAAACTCTCCAGAAAGTGGGCATAGAGGGAACCTACCTCAACATAGTAAAGGCCATAAAAAGAAAAAAGAAATCTCTTGCCTTTCTATACAGTAACAATGAAACAACAGAAAGAGGAATTAGAGAAACAGTACCATTTACCATCACATCAAAAAGAATAAAATACCTAGGTATAAACCTACCTAAGGAGACAAAAGACCTGTACACCAAAAACTATAAGATGCTGATGAAAGAAATCGAAGATGACACAAACAGATGGAAATACAATACATACTATGTTCTTGTATTGGAAGAAACAACATTGTTAAAAGGACTATATTACCCAAGTCAATCTACAGATTCAATGCAATCTCTATCAAATTACCAATGGCATTTTTCACAGAACTAGAACAAAAAATCTTAAAATTTTTATGGAGACACAAAAGACACTGAATAGCCAAAGCAATCTTGAGAAAGAAAAACAGAGCTGAAGGAATCAAGCTCCCTGACTTCAGTCTATACTATAAAGCTATGTTCATCAAAACACTATGGTAATGGCACAAAAACAGAAATATAGATCAATGGAATAGGATAGAAAGCCCAGAAATACACTCACGCATCTATGGTCTATTAATCTACAACAAAGTAGGTAAGACTATACAACAGAGGAAAGACTGTCTCTTCAATAAGTGGTGCTGGGAAAACTGGACAGCTACATGTAAAAAAATGAAAATAGAACTCTTTTAACACCATACTCAAAAATAACTCAAAATGGGTTAAAGACCTAAATGTAAGACTGGACACTATAAAACTCTTAGAGGAAAACATAGGTAGAACACTCTTTGACATAAATCACAGCAATATCTTTTTTGATCCATCTCCTAGAGTAATGAAAATAAAAACAAAAATAAACAAATGGGACCTAATTAAACTCAAAACCTTTTGCACAGCAAAGGAAACCATAAACAAAATGAAAAGACAACCACAGAATGGGAAAAAATATTTGCAAACAAAGTGACCGACAAGGGATTAGTCTCCAAAGTTTACAAACAGCTCGTGCAGCTCAATATCAAAAAAACAAACAAGGCAATAAAAAATGAGCAGAAGACCTAAATAGACATTTTTCCAAAAAAGACATACAGATGTCCAAGAGGCACATGAAAGAATGCTCAAAATCACTAATTATTAGAGAAATGCAAATCAAACCTACAATAAGATATCACCTCACATGAGTCAGAATGGCCATCATCAAAAAATTCTACAAACAATAAATGCTGGAGAGGGTATGGAGAAAAGGGAACCCTCTGGGTTCCCTGGTGGGAATGTAAATTGGTACAGCCACTATGGAGAACAGTATGGAGGTTCCTCAAAAAAATAACAACAGAGCTACCATATGCTTCAGCAATCCCACTCCTGGGCATATATCTGGAGAAAAACATGGTTTGAAAGGTACATGCACCCCAATGTTCATCGCAGCACTGTTTACGATAGCCACGGCATGGAAGCAACCCAAATGTCCATCGACAGAAGAATGAATAAAGAAGATGTGGTACATATATACAATGAAATATTACTCAGCCATTCAAAAGAATGAAATAATGCCATTTGCAACAACATAAATGGACCTTGAGATTATCATACTAAGTGAAGTAAGTCCAATTGAGAAAGACAAATATTATATGATATCACTTATATGTGAGATCTAAAAAAATGATAAAAGTGAACTTATTTACAAAACAGAAACACAGACTTAGAGAAAGAAGGTATGGTTCCTGGGGGGAAGGGTATAAGGGAGAGATAGATTGGGAGTTTGGAATTGACATGTATACACTGCTATATATAAAATAGTTAACCAACAGGGACCTACTGTATAGCACAGGGAAATCTGTGGGATATTCTGTAATAACCTAAGAGGGCAACGAATTTGAAAAAGAATACATACATGTATATGTATAATAATAAATACATGCAGTGTATATAAATCACTTTGCTGTACATCTGAAACTAACACAACATTGTTAATCTATGCTACTCCAATATAAAATAAAAATTTTAAAAATGGCAAAAATTAAAGATAAGGAGAGAATCTTAAAAGCAGCAAGAGGAAAGCAACTAGTTGCATACAAGGGAACTCCAGAAGACCATCAACTGACTTTTCAGCAGAAACTTGGCAGACCAGGAGGGAGTTGAATGATGTATATAAAGTGATGAAAGGAAGAAAATTATAACCAAGTATACTCTACCTGGCAAGGCTATCATTCAGATTTCAAGGAGAGATAAAGAGCTTTACAGGCAAGCAAAGATAAAAAAGAGTTCAGCACAACTAAAACGTTTTTATAAAAAATGTTAAAGGAAACTTGCTAAGTGGAAAAGAAAAGACCACAACTAGAAATATGAAAATTATGAAAGGAAAATGCTCATTGGTAAAGGCATACATATGGTAAAGGTAGTTAGATAAAGCACTTATAAAATTAGTAGGAAGTTTAAAGGACAAAAGTAGTGAAATCAACTATACCCACAACAAGCACTTAAGAGACACACAAAACAAAAAGATGTAAAGTATGATGTCAAAAATATTAAACGTGGCAGGGGGAGGAGTAAAATGAATGTGGTTGTTAGAAAGCATTTGAACTTGAGACTATCAATTTAAAATAATCATATATATATATATACACACACACACATATATATAAAATCACGAACAAAAAACATAATAAATATGCACACAAAAAAGAGAAAGGAATCCAAATACAACGCTAAAGACAGTCATGAAATCACAAGAAAAGAGAGCAAAAGAAAAAGGAGCAAAAAAGAAAAACAAAAACAACCAGAAAACAGTTAAAACGGCAATAAGTACATACCTACAAGTAATTACTTTAAATGTAAATGAACTAAATGCTCCCATCAAAAGATATAGAGTATGTTACCTCTATGCCTATTTTGTGGAGAGCTTGTATCATAAATGGAGGTTGAAGTAATCAAAAGCTTTTTTCTGCATCTATTGAGATGAGCACATGGCTTTTATTCTTCAATTTGTTAATGTGGTGTATCACATTGATTGCTTTGCTGATATTGAAAAATCCTTGCATCCCTGGGATAAATTCCATTGATCATGGTGTGTGATCCTTTTTATGTACTGTTGGATTTTGTTTGCTAATATTTTGTTGAGGATTTGTGCATCTATGTTCATCCCTGATATTGGTGTATAGCTTTCTTTTATTGTGATATCTTTCTTTGTCTAGTTTTGGTATCAGGGTGAAATTGGTCTCATAGATGAGTTTGGAAGCATTCCTTCCTCTGAAGTATTTTGAAATAGTTTGAGAAGGATAGGTGTTAACTTTTCTCTAAATGTTTTGTAGACTTCAGCTGTAGAGACTTCTGGTCCTGGACTTTTGTTTGTTGGGATTTTTTTGATTACTGATCCAATTTCATACTGATCAGTGGTCTGTTCATATTTTCTACTTCTTCCTGGTTTAGTGATGGGAGAAAGTAATTTCTAAGAAGTTTTCAATTTCTTCTAGGTTGTCCATTTTATTGGCATACAGTTGTTCGCAGTAAATGCCATATATGGCAAACCCACAGCTAACATCATACTCAACAGTGAAAAGCTGAAAGCATTTTCTCTAAGATCAGAAAAGCAGGATGCCCACTCTCACCACTTTTATTCAGTATAGTTTTGGAAGTCCTGGCCACAGCAATCAGATAAGAAAAGGTAAAAAAAGGAATCCAAATTGCAAAGTAAAAAGTAAATGTGACACTGTTTGCAGATAATATAAATACATAGAAATACACATAGATAATATAATACATAGAAAATACTAAATACACCACCAGAAAACTGTTAAGAGCTCAGCAATGAATCTGGTAAAGTTGAAGGATACAAAATTAATATACAGAAATTTGTTGCATTTCTATACACTAACAATGAACTATCAGAAAGAGAAATTAAGGAACCATCTCATTTCCCATGGCATCAAAAAAGAATAAAATACCTAGGAATAGATTTACCTAAGGAGGTAAGAGATCTGTACTTGGAAAACTATCAGGCACTGATGAAAGTAACTGAAGATGACACCAACAGGTGGAAAGATTTATCACATTCATGAACTGGAATAATTAATATTGTTTAAATGACAATACTGCCCATGGCAATCTACAGATTCAATGCAACCCCTATCAAAATACCAGTGGTACTTTTACAGAACGAGAACAAATAATTTTAAAATTTGTGTGGAGACACAAAAGACCCTGAATAACAAAAACAATATTGTGAAAGAAGAATAGAGCTGGAGGAATCATACTCCCTGACTTCAGACTATACTACGAAGCTACAGTAATCAAAGTAGTATGGTATTGTCACAAAAACAGACACATAGATCAATAGAACAGAATAGAGAGCCCAGAAGTAAACCCACACACTTATGATCAATTAATCTACAACAAGGGATGCAAGAATATACAATGGAGAAAAGACAGTATCTTCAATAAGTGATGCTGGTAAAACTGGAAAGTTACATGTAAAACAATGAGACTAGAACATTTCCTCACTCCGTATACAAAATAAACCCCAAATGAAATAAAGACCTAAATGTAAGATTAGAAACCATAAATATTCTAGAAGAAAACATGCACAGAATACTCCTTGACAAAAATCATAGCAATTTTTTTTTTTTTGGATTTGTCTCCTAAAGCAAAGGAAATAAAAGCAAAAATAAACAAATAAGACCTAGTTAGACTTAAAAAACTTCTTCACAGCAAAGAAAATCATTGACAAAATGAAAAGACAACCTACCAAATGGGAGAAAATATTTGTTAATAGTATGACTGATTAGGGCTTTTTTTTTTTTTTTTTTAATTTTATTTATTTATTTATATTTATTTTTGGCTGTGTTGGGTCTTCGTTTCTGTGCGAGGGCTTTCTCTAGTCGTGGCAAGCGGGAGCCACTCTTCATCGCGGTGCGCGGGCCTCTCACTATCGTGGCCTCTCTTGTTGTGGAGCACAGGCTCCAGACGCACAGGCTCAGTAGTTGTGACTCACGGGCCCAGTTGCTCCGCGGCATGTGGGATCTTCCCAGACCAGGGCTCGAACCCGTGTCCCCTGCATTGGCAGGCAGATTCTCAACCACTGCGCCACCAGGGAAGCCCTGATTAGGGCTTAATATCCAAAATATATAAACAGCTCATACAACTCAATATCAGAAAAACCCAAACAATCCAATTAAAAAATGGACAGAAGAACTGAATAGACCTCTTTTCCAAAGAAGACAGACAGATGGCCAACAGGCACATGAAAAATGCTCAACATTGCTATTCTTCAGAGAAATACAAATTAAAACCACAGTGAGATACCACCTCACACCTGTCAGAATTGGGTATCATCAAAAAAGAACACAAATAACAAATGTTGGCAAGGATGTGGAGAAAAAAGAACCCTTGTACACTGTTGGTGAGAATGTAAATTGGTGCAGCCATGGTGGAAAACAGTATGGAGTTTTCTCAAAAAACTAAAAATAGAACTACTATATGTTCCAGCAACTCCACTCCTGGGTATATACCCTAAGGAAAAACAAAATCACTAATTTGAAAAGATACATGTGCCCCAATGTTCACAGCAGCATTATTTACAATTGTCAAGATATAGAAGCAACGTAAGTGTTCATCAACAGATGAATGGATAAAGAAAATGTGGTTCTGTCTATAATGGAATACTACACAGCCATAAAAAGCAGTGAAAATTTGCCATTTGCAACAACATGGATGGAATTGGAGTATATTATGCTAAGTGAAATAAGTCAGACAGAGAAAGACAAATACTGTATGATATCACATACATAAGGAATCCTAAAAAAACAAAATAAGTAGGGAATTCAACAAAAAGGAAACAGACTCACAGACATAGAGAACAAATTAGTAGGGGGGGCAGTATAGGGGTAGGAGATTATGAGGTACAAACAATCATGTATAAAATAAATAAGCTAAAAGGATATAATGTGCAATACATGTAGTATAGCCAATATTTTATAATAACTATAAATGGAGTATAACCTTTAAAACTTGTGAATCACTATGTTGTACAACTGTAACTTATATTGTACATCAACTATATCTCAAAAAAAAGATGTAAGCTGATACCACCCCCCAATAAAAAGATATAGAGTAGATTAAGAGATTAAATAACAAGACCTATACATATGCTGCCTGCAAGAGACTCACTTCAGATCTAAAGACACACATAGACTGAAAGTTGATGGGACAGAAAATGGTACTCCATGTGAATGGAAACAAAAAAATAGCTAGGGTGCCAATCAGAAAAAAGAGACTTTAAAACAAAATTATAACAAGAGACAAAGAAGAACACTACATAATTATAGGGATTGATCCAACAAGAAGATATAACAATTGTAAATACATATGCACCCAATCTAGGAGCACATAATAGATAAAGCACATATTAACAAAAATAATGGGAGAAATTGACAGTAACACAATAATAGTAGGAGACTTTATACTCCATTTACATCAATGGGCAGATTATCCAGGGAGAAAATCAATGAGAAAACTCCGGCCATAGGACACATTAGAGCAGATGGATTAATAGATACATATAGAACGTTCCATCCAAAAGCAGTAGAATGCATACTCTTTTCAAGTGTTTGTGGAACATTCTTTAGGATAGATCACATGGTACACCATAAAACAAGTCTCAAAAAATTGAAGACAATAGTAATCATATCAAGCATCTTTTCCAGCCACAAAACTGAGATTAGAAATCAACTGTGAAAGAGAGAAAGAAAAAAAGAAAGAAAGAAGGAGGGACAGAGGGAGGGAGGGAAGGAGAGGGGGAGGGAAGGAAGGAGGGGGGAAGGGAGGGAGGGAGGCAGATGGAAAAAATGCAAACACTTGGCATCTAAAAAACGTGCTAGAAACACTGTGGACCATTACAGCAGTGGTCTCAACTGGAGGCATGTATGTACAAATCTCACAAATAATGCTGAAGAAGGCCAGACACAAAACCACTATGTGATTTTGTTTACATAAAATTCAAAACTAGGCAACACTAAACTATGGTAATAGATGTCAGAAAAGTGATTACTTTGCAGGAGGGTGAATAGTGAATGGGAAAGGGAAGAGAATGGCTTCTGCAGTGCTGGTGAACCTGTTTCTTGATGCAGGAGCTTGGTATAGAGTATATTCAATTTGTGAAAATCAATTGCACTATATATATAAGATCTGTACACTTTGACTTACTAAGTTTATTTTTTAAATGGACCCTTTAGTTCCATCTCTTACGTTTAGAAAGCCCTTCCAAACTGAGAGATTATTTCATAGTCATCTATTTTCTTTTCTTTATGTTTTTTTCTTTCTACTTATGTGGAAATTATTTTGGTCAATGGTACGAATTTTAAGTTAGTTTGAATCTCATATATAAATTATTTCAAGTCATATGAAAGTATCTGTTATATTTCAATTTATCATTCTTCTTATTCTCATTCAAAAGTGGAAACTTGGTTGTTCTTGAATAAACAGCTACCACTTTAGTGGGTGCCAACCTGAGTTAATGTATAATGTTGGATTTGGGAGATAGATTTTAATATTAAATATTGTCTACAGACCAAATTAAAAAGTAACATTTGCAGATAACTTGGGTTTTTTCCTATGACAAGAAGTTAATCCTAATTCAGCAATGGTGACACTAGAGATATAAAATTTTGGAAAGGTGGACTTATAACCCACATCTTTTCTAACACACATTTATAAAACCTCAGCTCCATTCCTTTGCTCTCATTCCTGAGCTTACTAGAATGTTTTGTCCTATTCTCAACAGTTCTTCCCTGTAAATTCCCTTTCTTCTGTTTCTATAAATATATAAATTCTATGACTCTATAAATTATCTTTCTTCCATTTCTATGATTCAGGCTTTCTTTAGTTCTGATTTCTTTTCTCTTTTCCTAAGCTACATTGTATAAAATATTTTCTACTGCTCTGTTGCTCTCTTTACTATTCTTTCAGTATCAGTTTACTTTAAAAAAAAGTATTCCCACTACATTATTGTACAAATTATGATACCGTTGTAAAAAAACACCAATTTCAGCCTAGTGACAAATATTTATAATTTTTTCCATAAATACCCATATTTGTTCCATCTTTTAACCTAGTGAAAACTGCAAATAATTACAGAATTAACTTTAGAAAATTCATTCTAATGACAATAATGGCATCCATTCATTGTTTATTGCTTATAGATGCAGGAGTTGGCAATTAAAGTGGTGGATGAGAGCAATGGAGGCATCAATATGATTATGTTCTTTCAAGTGTGCAAGCCTGGGATTATTATAATGCCTAGAGATGATATTCAAGGGGTGTAAATCAATAGAGTCAAAGTAAATATAAGAATACAAAAACATTTGTCTACTCACCTATTAATAATTAGCCATTGTTCAGAGTCTCTTGTGTCCCTTCCTAATAACCCCAGCTTCTGGGAAACTTCCCCTAGGCTCTCAAGGCCACCTCACAATCCAGCAATTAAAAGATTGACCTTGGAAAAGAAAAGAACTTCCAGGACCCTACTCCCATTGCTCCCATCTATTTTGACAGGTGACAAACCTTTGGAACCTTACCCCTGGTAATCTTACAATGGAATAAAACTCATGAGAGGAATGGCAGATTTCAGGGTAAAATTGATGATTAATTCAAAATTGAACATAAGCAAATATTAGGGCTCAGTCTCCTATTTGTAAAATAGAGTTAACTCTAAAGGTCCCTTCAGCTCTAAGGACTCTAATATTACTTTATTACAAAAATTAGAAATTAACTTATTTTCCAAACTTGATTGATGACACTGTAATGTAAGCAAATGAATAGTAAGGTGATCAAAAATAAAAATTTACACTATAAATGTATTTTTTAATTTGAATTTGATAATTCTACATTAAGTTGGTAAAACTCATCAGAATTTGAACATGGAATAAAGCATAAAGTTAATTAAGCTGTATGACAAGAAGATCATAGATATGTGAATGTAAAATCTAAGATGTCTATAAATTAAAAAAACAGTAAGCAAATGACAGCTGAATTAATTACTAAATGCCCGAAGTTTCACTAGAGAAATAAAAGCTCTAATAGTATTCAAGATAATTTAACAATTTCAAGTAAAGGGTGGAAATGAGGAGATAAATAACAAACACTGATGGAGAACTGAGAGTCCATTACATAGACAACATGGTTATTTTAAATACTATCTTCTATAACAATGAAATAACACAGCAAGAATCTACTATTGGGTTGGCCAAAAAGTTAGTTCGGGTTTTTTCCGTAACATCAAATGAACTTTTTGGCCAACCCAATACATTAAAGGCATTATAATCTGTAGTGTGAGGAATAATAAGACAAAACACAGTACTTAACCTCAAGAAGTTTACAATTTAATATGAGAGACAAAGCAGAAAGAAATAATTTCAATATAAGACATACTATGTTAGATATGCTAATAAATATTCCTAAATGGCAAGTGCAACACACAAGAGAGAAGGATTAAATGAATTTAGACATATAAAGAAATCTTTCAGACAATTCACAGCACTTAAATTGAGCTGGAATAGAAAACCAACAGGCAAAAATAAACACAGAAGAAGTTTTCCATGTGTTGAGGCTATCTAAGCAAATATATGGTGATAGAAGAGAGCAGGGGAAACTCTGAAACTGCATAGTTGATAGTGGCTTAGAATAGCACTTCCCAAAATCTATCCTGCATATATCTTTTAGTTACGTACCAGTTTGAAATGTTTATATAATTTTCTTCAATATCTTATTGAAAATAAGAAAAATCTTTTTTCCTTGAAATACAGATCTGAGAGAATCCAAAATCATTCAAAGTGAGTAAAAGAATATAAAAATATTAAGAAAAATTAAAATATTGTTGTATAAAGATTGGAGTTTTTCGTTAAGTCATATCACCTGGCAAGCTGTCTGGCACATAGTATATGTTCAATAACAATTTCTTCCAAAATTATTTAACAGAATTTCTATTGGATGATAAATAAATAAAAACATACAGAAGTAAAAAATTGATTGCCACTTCAGTTTTCAAATATATACTAATTAAATCATTCTTTCATGAGAGCAAGAGTAATAGATTGAAGGGGAAAAGAGGACAACACAAGCTAAATGTGAGAAAAATCATTACTTAAACTTTTAGTAGGTGGAAGGAAAAATAGTATGTAAGTAAAATGTAGATTATGAAATTCTGTTTATTAGCATTTTTTTTAAAGTTTCAAAGAAGTAATAGGTAATGGAATAAGGAAAGATGCTGACTCTTATCTATTGAATGCGTGTTTAGGACATTGAAGGTTAATTGCAAGTAAACAGAGGGCTATTGTTAGAGAAAGATTAATTAGAATAAGTGAGGAAATTAAAATAATCAGAAAAATATAAAGGTTTATATAAAAGCCTCCTTGTAAATAAGTTATAATGTGTCAGACAATGTTAAGTTCTTGAGCGAAGCACTGAACCAGGAATCAGTTATTTCATACCATGATGACACATAATCATGTAAATAAAACATCAAATGCATTTATCAAATACTATTTTCAAAGGTGACATACTAGAAAATGATAGCATTTGTACAGCATTTCACAGATACATTTATTTACTTATAATGAGTATCACTATTTTAAATGACTACATTTGAAAAATTCACAGTGATGAAATGAAATTTCATCAAAATTTCAAAATGAAATTTTTACTCTATGTTCAGAGGACACCATAAGCCAGGATTTTATGACTGACAGTTCACTAGCTCAGCCATTTCATCAAATCATCATTTTCTGGGAGGCGCAAATTTACTCAGTGGCCCTTTTACAATCAGTCCCACATTAGAACCACTTGGTTTTAATGCAGAGCCGTTCCATTAATGCTCCTTTAATTTTAAATTAAGCTACTAAGTCAGCTGAAGCAACCTGAAGAATTTGAAGCTTTTCAAGGATACTACCACTGATTGTTTTGTAACCCAGACAAGTCAGTTTCTTAGCACTTCAGCTTTTCAATTGTTAAAATGAGGTTTAAATATTCTTCCTTCACATCACTTAATGAAATGGTAGGAATTATGGGAATGATTTTAGAAAAGTGGTGTAACTTGTTGAAATTAAGTACATAAGTACATTTAAACCAATTATTCATACCAAGGTGAAGCGATGTCTCTGCACTCTCAAATCACTGTTAATGTGTTAAAAATTTTTTAAAAGTACATATGACTATATTTCTTTTATTTTAAAGTAGCTCAGGATACCCATTTTAATGTCAGCTGGTTGCTTGCTTAACAACATTACCACATTTTTGTATACCTCACTGATGCACAAGATGTTTGCTACAGAATTAATTTCAAGTTGATGAATTGAGTCAGACATACCATCAGATTTCTAACCTAAGATCACACCAATTGCTGAAGTTCCTAATCTGTAAATACCATTATCACCTCAATTATCTGATGTACCCTAGCAAGTAAAACACAATATAAGCATGTAACACTGTCAACCATTTTTCACATGAATTTTTGACTGAAATACTCTCTAGATTGAAACATCAGATTACTCTATTGGTTTCCTATGGTTAAATTTATAGACTAAATAATATAGATTACTGACCAGCTTTTCTCCACTTTATAAGGGGACAACTCTAAACTTGTATTGAATGCAGACAAATAAAACTGATCTAAAAATAAAACAATTGATATAACGTTACTTATATGCATATTATATGGTCTTTGTTAAAAACATAATAAACAGAAACCTCAATTAAATACAGCCAGGAGATCATCAGAGGAAGCTCTCTCACCCTGCAACAATAGCAGAGTCCAAAGGAGAAGAAAGACTCACCTTCCTTCCTGGCAAGGACTCAGACAATGAAAAGCCACAGAGTCTTTCTTTCTCTCTTTCTTTCTTTCTCTTTCTTTCTTCCTTCCTTCCTTCCTTCCTTTCTTTCTTTCTTTTCTTTCTTTCTTTCTTTCTTTTTCTTTTTCTTTCTTTCTTTCTTTCTTTCTTTCCTTTCTTTCATTTCTTTTCTTTCTTTTCTTTCTTTCTTTCTTTCTTTTTCTTTTTCTTTCTTTCTTTCTTTCCTTTCTTTTCTTTCTTTCTTTCCTTTCTTTCCTTCTTTCTTTCTTTCTCTTTCTTTCTTTCTTTCTTTCTTTTCTTTCCTTCTTTCTTTCCTTCCTTCCTTCCTTTCCTTCCTTCCTTCCTTCCTTCCTTCCTTCCTTCCGTCCTTCCTTCCTTCCTTCCTCCCTTCCTCCTTTCCTTCATTCCTTCTTTCTTTCTTTCTTTCTTTCTTTCTTTCTTTCTTTCTTTCTTAACATCTTTATTGCAGTATAATTGCTTTGCAATGGTGTGTTAGTTTCTGCTTTATAACAAAGTGAATCAGCTATACATATACATATAACCCCATTTCTCTTCCCTCTTGCGTCTCCCTCCCACCCTCCCTATCCCACCCCTCTAGGTGGTCACAAAGCACCAAGCTGACCTCCCTGTGCTATGTGGCTGCTTCCCACTAGCTATCGGTTTTACATTTGGTAGTGTATATATGTCCATGCCAGTCTCTTACTTTGTCCCAGCTTACCCTTCCCCCTCCCTGTGTCCTCAAGTCCATTCTCTAGTAAGTCTGCATCTTTATTCCCATCCTGCCCCTAGATTCTGTAAATTGATACAGCCACTATGGAGAACAGTATGGAGGTTCCTTAAAAAACTAAAAATAGAACTACCATATGACCCAGCAATCCCACTACTGGGCATATACCCTGAGGAAACCATAATTCAAAAAGAGTCATGTACCACAATGTTCATTGCAGCTCTATTTACAATAGCCAGGACATGGAAGCAACCTAAGTGTCCATCAACAGATGAATGGATAAAGAAGATGTGGCACATATAGACAATGGAATATTACTCAGCCATAAAAAAGAAGTGAAATTGAGTTATTTGTAGTGAAGTGGATGGACCTAGAGTTTGTCATACAGAGTGAAGTAAATCAGAAAGAGAAAAACAAATACAGATTCTTTCTTTACTGTAGCTCTCCCAACTTCTTTTTCTTCTTTATAAAAGCAGCCCCTTCCCTTGCCCTGCAGGGACTTGCCCTGGTTACAGACTCTGAACTGAGATTCTCCACTGATACCAAATAAAGCCATCTTTGCTGGAGAAATATCTGGCAGTTTATTTGTTTCAGGTCAACAATTTCATTAAACTTTACACAGTGCTGTCCGATATGATAACTGCCAACCAGATGTTGCTACAGGGCAATTGAATTGTAGCCAGTCTCAATTGAGATGTGCTGTAAGCATGAAATACATACCAGACATCAAAGACTTAGTATAAAAAATTTAAAATTTTCTCCTTAATAATTTTATATTGATTCCATAATAAAATAACATTTTGCATGCATAAGATTAAATTTAAAAAAATATTATTACATCAATTTCACTGGCTTAGTTTTACTTGTTAATGTTGCCACTAGAAAATATGACATACACATATGACTCACATTATATTTCTACTGAACAAAGCTAGTCTAGCTGTCAAAAAGAAAAAAAAGGATGGAAGCCACCAAGCAGAAACTCTTTTCTAAAAAGAAGAATCAAAAGCATTAAGATATACACTTAGATATACAATTTAAATAATGATACACATATAGAATTTATGACAAATATTAAAGATGGCAGGAAGACAAAGAACAGAAAACAGTCTCTGTTGATAATTACATTGTATCATAAAACACGAGTATCATGTCATGTTCACTCTGATTTAAGAAAAGAACATCTACATTGAAAAATTATGCCAAATATATAAAAATGAATGCAAAAATGTAATAGCAATATGTTAATATACCACATGTAACCATAAGGTAGAATATCAACTTGTATCACAGTCTACACAGTGACTATTTTATTGTATTATAAAACTTATATCTGCATTATTTTATAACTTTTAAGCATCATTTTTATCAGAGACTAAATTGCCTTTCAAATTTCATATATTACTTAGTTGAAAGGATTATCAAATTCATTTAATGATGATTTTAATTTTGCTTTTTATAAGTCATTCACAAAATGAAAATTTTGCTTACATTAAAAAAAAAACCTGCTTTAGTGTACATGGATTATACAGAATTCCACATTAAAATATTTTATATTCAAATATAGAGATATATTTCACATTAAAGAAAGCATTTTTACCCCAACATTAAAAAGTTATTAGGCCACTTATATAATTAAAATGCATTCCTCTCATTATTCTACTAATTGTAAAATTCATTTTGAAGAAATATTTAAAGTTCCCCTAACAATCTTTTCCCTCCCAACTTCACCCTTTTATTGTCAGAGAGTCTTGAACTCCTCAGGCTTCCTTTGAATGTGCTGTTCATGATGGCATATCTACCACCTGCCAATCTTTCTCCCAAATAATTGATGATCCAATGACAACACAAACTTATAAAATCATGTATCCAAATATTTTCTTTGCTGCTAAATTCATGTCTCCAAGAATCATTTTTCATTGAAAAAAGTTCCTAAAGCTAATGAATCAAATGCTTCACTTCTTTGAACTATATTTCATAAATGATGTCTTTCTCTAACTCTACTTTTCAATCTATCCCTACTCTCTTTCACTTGCCTTTGCTCTTACTCTAATTCAAATAATATGAGACAGCTCTTTTATACATTTCACTAGCCTGTTTGATGTCTCTTAGGATTCTTTCAAAATATACACTCATTCATCTCTACCAAATTACCAAAATTCTTGTTACATAAGACTTTTACCTAAGAATGATTCATCCATTTTTTACATCATATTGAAAGCAAGGTACAGGAATACCTTGGAGGTATTGTTAGTTTGGTGCCAGACCACCACAGGAAAGTAAATATCACAATAAAGTGAGTCACATGAATTTTTTGGGTTTGCAGTGCATATAAAAGTTATGTTCATTCTCCAAATAGATCACATGCTGGTCACAAAACAAGTATCTATAAATTTAAGAAGATTGCAATCATATCAAGCATCTTCTATGACCACAACAGTATGAGACTAGAAATAAACATGGAAAACACTGCGAAATCACAAAATGTTAAGGCTAAACAATATGCTAATAAACAATCAATGGGTCACTGAGAAAACCAAAGAGGACATTAGAAAAGACCTGAAGACAAATAAAAATGGAAACACAGTGATCCAAAAGTTATGGGATGCAGCAAAAGCAGTTCTAAGAGGGAAGTTTATAGTGATACAAGCCTACCTCAGGAAACAAGAAACTCTCAAATAAAGAATCAAACCTTACACATAAAGGAACTAAAACAAGAAGAACAAATAAAACCCAAAGATAGTAGAAGGAGAAAAATAATAAGTATCAGAGCAGAAATATATGAAACAGAGAGTAAAAACAGAAAAGACCAATGAATCAGAAGCTAGTTCTCTGAAATAATAAACATATTGATAAACATTTAGCCATGCTCATCAATAAAAAAAGAGGGCTCAAATAAATAAAATCAGAAATGAAAGGGAAAAGTTACAACTGATATCACAGAAATACAAAAGATCATAAGATAATACTAAAAACAATTATACACCAATACAATGAACAACCTAACATAAAATAGACAACTAAGAAGAAATAGATAAATTCCTAGAAATGTACACTCTCCCCAGACTAAATCAAGAGGACATTTAAAAAAAAGACCAATTCCAGTAATGACATTGAATTGGTAATCAAAAAACTCCCAACAAACAAAAGTTCAGGACCAGATGGATTCACAGGTCAATTCTACCATCATTTAAATCACTTAAGCATTTAACCATCATTTAATCATTTAACATTTAACACAATCATTTAACACCTATCCTTCTCAAACTTATTCCAAAAAGTTGAAGAGGAAGGTATGTCAGAATCATTATGATATCAAAACCAGACAAGATGCCACAAAAAAGAAAATTACAGGCAAATATCACTGATGAGCAGACATGCAAAAATCCTCAACAAAATATTAGCAGACGGAATTCAAAATACATTTAAAGGATCATAGACCATGATCACGTAGTATTTATCCCAAGGATGCAAAAATGGTTCAATATCTGCAAATCAATAAATGTAGTACACCACATTAACAAACCAAAGGATTAAAAGTATGTTATCATCTCAATAGATGCAGAAAAATCTACTGACAAATTCAACATCCATTTATGATAAAAACTCTCAACAAAGTGGATATATAGGAAACATACCTCAACATAATAAAGTCTATACATGACAAGCCCACAGCCAACATCATACTCAATGCAGAAAGGCTCAAAGCATTTCCTCTAAGATCAGGAACAAGAAGAAGATGCCCACTCCTGCCACTTTCATTCAACAAAGTATTAAAGGTCCCAACCACAGAAATCAGATGAGAAAAAAATTAAAAGGAATCCAAACTGGAAAGGAAGAAGTAAAGTGTCACTCTTCGCAGATGACATGATACTATATATATATACATATATATATATATGTATATATGTATATATATATATGTGTGTGTATATATATATATACATATATATATATATGAAATTCTAAAAATGCTATCAGAAAACTATTAGAACTAACAAATACATTCAGTAAATGTCAGGATACAAAATTAACATACAGAAATCTGTTGCATTCCTATACACTAACAACAAACTATCAGAAAGAGAAATTAAGAAAACAATCCAAGTTACAACTGCATCAAAAAAATAAAATGCCTAGGAATAAACTTAACCAAGGAGGTAAAAGATTTATACTCAGAATACTCTAATACATTGTTGAAAGAAATTGAAGATGAAACAAAAAAAAAAATGGAATGACATACTATGCTCATGTATTGGAAGGATTTATATTGTTAAAGTGACCATACTACCCAAGGCAATCTACAGATTCAAAATCATCCCTATCAAAATACCAATGGCATTTTTCACAGAACTAGGATCAATAACTCCCAAATTTGTATGGAAATCTCTGATAGACAAAGCAATCTTGAGAGAGAAGAAGAAAGCTTCAGGTATCAGTCTGCCTGATTTCAAAGTGTACTACAAAGCTACTGTAATCAAAATATTATGGTACTAGAACAAAAACAGAACCATGTATCAGTGGAACAGAATAGAGAACCCAGAAATAAACCCACATTTACATGGTCAATTAATCTACAACAAAGGAGGGAAGAATATAAAATGGAGAAAAGAGAGATTGTTCAATAAATAATGTTGGCAAAACTGGACAGCTATATTCACAAGAATCAACCTGGGCTACTTATTCACACCATATACAAAAATAAACTCAAAATGGATTAAGACTTAAGTGTAAGAACTGAAACTATAAAATGCCTAAAAGAAAAAGTAGGCAGTATACTCTTTTACATTCATCTTAGCAATAATTTTTTGGATCTGTCTCCACAGGCATAGGAAACAAAAGAAAAAGTGAACAAACGGGACTATATCAAACCAAAAAGCTTTTGTACATCAGAAGAAACTATCAAGAAATAAAAACACAGCTCACTGAATGAAAGAAGATATTAGCAAACAATATATCTGAAAAGGGGTTAATATCAAAAATATGGAAGGAACTCATACAACTCAACAACAATAAAAACAAACAAACAGAATAAGAAATGGGAGAGGACCTAAATAGACACTTTTCCAAAGAAGACATACAGATGGCACATACACCAGGCACATGAAAAGATGCTCAATATCACTAATCATCAGGCAAATTTCAAATCAAAACCTCAATGAGATATCACTTTACACATGTTCAGAATGACCATCATCAAAAAGACAACAAATAACAAGTGTTGGTGAGAATATGGAGCAAAGGGAATCCTCATGTATTGTTGGTGGGATTGTAAATTGGTGAAGCTACTATGGAACACAGTAAGACAAATTCTCAGAAAATTAAAGAACCACCACATGATCCAGCAATTTCACTTCTGGGTATTTTCCCAAAGAAAACAAAAATACTAATTTGAAAAGATATATGCACACCAATGTTCATTGCAGCATTATTTACAATAGCCAATATATGGAAGCAACCCAAGTTTCATTTGATAGATGAGGAAGATGATACACACACACACACAATGGAATATTACTTAGAAATTAAAAAAAATTGAAATCTTACCATTTGCGACATGGATGAATCTAGAAGGTATTATAATAAGTGAAGTAAGTCAGACAGAAAAAGACAAATACCTCATGATCTCACTTATATGTATAATGTAAAACAAACAAACAAACAAACAAAACTAACAAATAAAATGAAAACAGACTCATAGATACAGAGAACAACTTGGGGGGGTGCCAGAACGTAGGCAGGTAGTGGGTATGTGAAATAGGTGTAGGCGGTTAAGAGGTACAAACCTGCAATTATATAATAACTAAGTCATGGCGTACTACACAACATAAGCAATATGTTCAATAACATTGTAATAACTTTCTATGATGATAGATGGTTATAAGACTTATCCTGGTGATAATTTCATAATCTATGCAAATGTTAAAATACTTTGTAGTACACCTGAAACTAACAATATTGTATGCCAACTTTATTTCATTTTAAAATGTTATGTTCACACTGTACTGTTGTCTATGAAGTTTGCAATAGCATTATGTCTAAAAGAAGCAATGTGAATACCTTAATTAGAAAATACTTAATCATTAAAAATGCTAATCATCATCTGAGCCTTTGGCAAGTCACAATCTTTCTGCTGGTGGAGGGCCTTGCCTTGATGAATTTTTCTACCCATGTAAGCAGAAGAAATAAGGGGAGGTGCTTCCTCAGGATAGGCCACTTTTTCAATCAAATTTGTTCCTGTATTAACAGTAGTGCTTGGGTATCTAGACATTCTCATCTTTAGGGGCTTGGCTGCTGGCTTATATAAAACAGAGAGAATGACCTTGCTTAGATCTGGAGCTTTAACCTAATGCTTCAGCTCCATTTACCAGTGAGCTCTAGGCTGGAATGGAGAACACTAGCCAAGTAAAATTAAGTGCCTTTGATTTCCCACTTGTCATTCTCCTTTGGTATCTGTATATTCAGTCCCTTCAGGAACCACCTAAAGAAACAGTTATCTAGAGCAAGGTGAGATTTGAGCATGTCTGGGTCCCTTGGCTTAACGTCATTTAAAAACACCTCAATATCAATCCTACTTAAAACAGTAGAAACAGTGGGAAAATACTTAAAAAAGAAAGAGAAAAAGTAGTGTGTTCCATTCTTTTACTCATTAACATGCTGCGGTATGCAGAGGGAGACCATGATTTTGGAGTTCTGCTTAACTATTTTTATTGGCAATCACCAGACGTAATTCCAGAGTCTTGTTTTGCTGTTTGTTTGTGAGGTGTGTGTCTTTTTTTTCTTTTTGAGGGGGAGCTCAGGTGTGTTCCCATGGATGATAGGTGTAGAAAGGTTATAGGAATCTTCAGAGAGATTATGAGATAAAGAAATTTGAGAATCACTACTCTAGATATAAAACTAGAAATCTGTAAATGTGCATAATGAGAACTCATCAAGTCCAAGTTGAAAATCTTTACTATATTAATAGAAAGAAGGACGACCTCTATTTTATTTCACAAGTTTAATACAATCATTCTTAAAATCTCATGTGAACACCTCAGTAATGCTTAGAAAAACAAGACAAAAAATATTCAATCTAAAATTAAAATATGAAAATGTGGTCATTTCAGTATATTTGCGTCTTAAAACATTATAAGTTTTAAGAGCAAAAACAAAAGAAAAGACAATGCCTTACCTTCCATCTCGATCCCAGTCATACACCTCTACTTTGACTGTTCTGTCCATGGGGAAAACATACACACAGAGTGAAGTTACTTAGTAAGATCAAATTAACATATGATTGAATGTTAAAAAATAAGTTATAGATTTTCTTAGATAAAATAGTGTATGCTTTCAAGTTTTACAAAATAGTTTAAAGTTGATATTGCTAATTTTAATACTATTCTTCAATTTATATCTTAAAATAGGTTTCTAAAATCATACAGATTTTTAATTCTTTAAACAGAGTAGGAAAGTATATGGGAAAAGCATTTATAGTTTGACATAGCTTCTCGATGGAGAGGTATAGAGCTACTCCTCCACTCTTCAAAACCATTATCTTAGAGAAGTATTTCTCAAACTCAGCATGGATCAGAATCACATGGAGGGCTTGTCAAAACGTGAATTGTTAGACCTCATGCCTAGTGTTCCCAGTTCAGTAGCCTTGGGTTGGGCCCAAGAATTTAATTTCTACAAGTTTCATCAGGTGCTGCTGATGCTCTAACTAGGAACCATATTATAAGAATCACTTTCTTAGAATGAGTCCAATTAAATAAAGTTATGATACTATTAAATGAATAAAGTGACAGTCAAGCAGCATAATAAATTTTAAAGTAAATTTAATGACATATACCAATATACCAATCAATAGTTCTTTCTGTGATATTTGTTAATATAATAAATCTTCATTTTTCTAATATACGAGTAATAAGATAAACAAAATATCTTTTGGGGTGAATAGGGGTTTTTGTATTATAATCTTACAATCAACTTTCATAAGAAAAAGAAAAGTTCTTTGATACTAAGAAATCTTCAGGTATATTGTGGGAAGATCTTCAGGGCCACCTCACCCACCTATTTGTAAAACACCAGAATCTCCCTGTTCTACATCTCTAGAACTTTTATAATTCAGCAACCATGGGAGCAATGATGTCAAATAGGATTCTCAGGAGGAAATCAGGGTTAATAACATATGTAGTCATAATCTTATGTATCTTGTATATTTACTTATTCCTCTCTAGAAAGATAATAAATACCAAATGAAAATCTTGAGGCAATGAAAATTCTGGGATGACTTTTGAATATGTTAAACAAATATTCAATATATTTTTAGCACTTTGCACATTTTTTTCTTGAAAAATTAGTTAAACCTAATTTTAATTTCTCATATTATCCCTTCTCCCCAAATCATTGTGGATTAAAAAAAAAGTTATTTAAAAAATTCTGAATAAATCAACTATGCTTTTGTAAATACACACTTACATTGGTAAAGAAGCCAACTTAATTTTTAAAATTCAACTTAGATTATTGGATACAAAATCTATAGTGAATATTCAAAACTCTCAGAAAAGTTGTCATTTATTTTACCTGTCATAATCGCCATTACATAAAGCTCTGACTGAGATCTTGAATGCTTGCCATATAGGATTTAGAGTGTTTTTGACAACTTCTGTTTTATGACAAATTGTAAAACTGTAAAAAAAAAGTTTTCAGTTATTTTCATGATTCAGTTATAATATATTGTTTTAGTAGTCATTCTTCTGTTTCTTTTTGTGCAGAATACATGTTACCAGTCGCCCTATTGCTGCTATATCAGTCAATAAAAAGAGATTTACAGTTTTAAAACTTTAAAGATTAGCTCAACATAACATAAAGCAATGAGATTTTGCAATGACTTTACTAAAAATGATCTGCAAATTCAATAAATCCTAAAGCTGCTTTGTAAATACTCTCTATAAAAATTGTGGTGACATATTGATACAGTGAAAAGTATCCGTGGGTCACTAAGAATATGAAGGTCATTAGTAACCCTGAGAAGGGCAGTTTTTTTGGAGTGCTGGAGACAAAAATCTGGTTGGAATGGGTTTAAGAAAGAGAAGAGAAACTGAGGCAGAGTGTATAAACAACACTTTTGAGCAGTTTAGCTATAAAGAGAAAAAGAGAAATTGGGGATAGCTTAAAGGGGAAAGATTAGTCAAGCGAAAGGTTTGTTTTTTGTCACTTTTTAATTTTTTTCAAGATGAAAGAAATAACAGCAAGGTTGTATGCTAAAGGAAAAAGTACATTAGAGAGAAAACAATCTGATTCATGAAAGAAAGGGGATAAAAGATAGAGCAATGTCCTGAAGTAGATGGAAGTGGATGGGATAGAGGGAATCAATGGAGGGGTTGGCCTTGGGAGCACAGATAGTCATTTTGCAGAGCATTCAGGAAGGTCGAGCACAGGGGTAGATGCTGTGATGGGATCTTGCAGAAGTTCTCCACTTGCTTCCGTTTTCTTATTAAATAGAAAGCAAGATAACCAGCAGAGAAGGAAGAGGGCAAAAGTGCTAAACTGTCTGGGAGGGAGGGAACACTGATGGATTAAGGAAAGGGAGTAAGATTCCTGGGGAGGGCTAAGGGCCTATTTAAGATTAACATAATAAATTTATATTCAGACCACTCAGTATGTGGTTCTTTCTTTCTTTAAACTGTTGACTCTATGTACCTAAAGAATCCCTAGAGTGAAGAAAGATAGCAATTCAAGAATATATAATAAGGGGTAGAATCCACGGAGCCTTAAACTAGGTTTTCTGATTCAAATTCCAGTATTGTTTCCACCGAATCATTCAATCTCCAGACATCAATCAGGTCCTGAAAAAGTTCTTGCCTAAATGCAAATTTATGCAGCAGTTACTGAGCTATAAAATGTTTTAAATAAGCTTGGTTAGAACAATACCTAAACTCAACCTTCACTAAAACCTTAGTCATGAAGTGTTCTAAATTCAAGGGATCCCTCTAATAGTCATGAATATGAGAATATTACATAACTACTATAGTGAACATACTGTAACTAAGCCCCACAAGGAAATAATCTCATTTTGAAAGGACCTTGAGTCCATTTTCCTCTTCTCAGGCAAGAAAGGGTCTCTCTGCATTAAGAGATCAAATAGAAACATAATATAAATGGATCATGTATTCAATTTAATATTTATGGCATTAGTGCCATACTCTTCCTGGTAGTATCCTCACCTATCTAAAGAAAATCATGTTACTAAATTGACAGAGCTCAAGAGAATATGTGTGTATATAATGTGGTCAAAGGCTCTCTAAGTTGAATCACCCAAAGCAATGTAGGAATCACTGGGGGCAAAAGACATTAAAAGAAAGAGAGAGGATAGAGAAGACTCTAAAAGGTTAATCAACAGCTAATATCGTCCTCAATGGTGAAAAACCGAAACCATTTCCACTAAGATCAGGAACAAGACAAGGTTGCCCACTCTCACCACTATTATTCAACATAGTTTTGGAAGTTTTAGCCACAGCAGTCAGAGAAGAAAAAGAAATAAAAGGAATCCAAATCGGAAAAGAAGAAGTAAAGCTGTCACTGTCTGCAGATGACACGATACTATACATAGAGAATCCTAAAGATGCTACTAGAAAACTACGAGAGCTAATCAATGAATTTGGTAAAGTAGCAGGATACAAAATTAATGCACAGAATACTCTGGCATTCCTATAAACTAATTATGAAAAATCTGAAAGTGAAATTAAGAAAACACTCCCATTTACCATTGCAACAAAAAGAATAAAATATCTAGGAATAAACCTACCTAGGGAGACAAAAGACCTGTATGCAGAAAACTATAAGACACTGATGAAAGAAATTAAAGATGATACAAATAGATGGCGAGATATACCATGTTCTTGGATTGGAAGAATCAACATTGCGAAAATGACTCTACTACCCAAAGCAATCTACAGATTCAATGCAATCCCTATCAAACTACCACTGGCATTTTTCACAGAACAAGAACAAAAAATTTCACAATTTGTTTGGAAACACAAAAGACCCCGAATAGCCAAAGCAATCTTGAGAACGAAAAATGGAGCTGGAGGAATCAGGCTCCCTGACTTCAGACTATACTACAAAGCTACAGTAATCAAGACAGTATGGTACTGGCACAAAAACAGAAATATAGATCAATGGAACAGGATAGAAAGCCCAGAGATAAACCCACGCACATATGGTCACCTTTTCTTTGATAAAGGAGGGAAGAATATACAGTGGAGAAAAGACAGACTCTTCAATAAGTGGTGCTGGGAAAACTGGACAGGTACATGTAAAAGTATGAAATTAGAACACTCCCTAACACCATACACAAAAATAAACTTAAAATGGATTAAAGACCTAAGTGTAAGGCCAGACACTATCAAACTCTTAGAGGAAAACATAGGCAGAACACTCTATGACATAAATCACAGCAAGATCCTTTTTGACCCACCTCCTAGGGAAATGGAAATACAAACAAAAATAAACAAATGGGACCTAATGAAACTTAAAGTCTTTTGCACAGCAAAGGAAACCATAAACAAGACGAAAAGACAACCCTAGAATGGGAGAAAATATTTGCAAATGAGGCAACTGACAAAGGATTAATCTCCAAAATTTACAAGCAGCTCATGCAGCTCAATATCAGAAAAACAAACAACGCAATCCAAAAATGGGCAGAAGACCTAAATAGACATTTCTCCAAAGAAGATATACAGATTGCCAACAAACACATGAAAGAATGCTCAACATCATTAATCTTTAGAGAAATGCAAATCAAAACTACAATGTGATATCATCTCACACCAGTCAGAATGGCCATCATCAAAAAATCTAGAAAAAATAAATGCTGGAGAGGGTGTGGAGAAAAGGGAACACTCTTGCACTGTTGGTGGGAATGTAAATTGATATAGCCACTACGGAGAAGATTATGGAGGTTCCTTAAAAAACTAAAAATAGAACTACCATACAACCCAGCAATCCCACTACTGGGTATATGCCCTGAGAAAACCATAATTCAAACAGAGTCATGTACCAAAATGTTCACTGCAGTTCTATTTACAATAGCCAGGACATGGAAGCAACCTAAGTGTTCATCAACAGATGAATGGATAAAGAAGATCTGGCACATATATACAATGGAATATTACTCAGCCATAAAAAGAAACGAAATTGAGTTATCTGTAGTGAGGTGGATGGACCTAGAGTCTGTCATACAGAGTGAAGTAAGTCAGAAAGAGAAAAACAAATACCGTATGCTAACACATATATATGGAATCTAAGAAAAAAAAAAAAAGGTCATGAAGAACCTAGGGGTATGACGGGAATAAAGACACAGACCTACTAGAGAATGGACTTGAGGATATGGGCAGGGGGAAGGGTAAGCTGTGACAAAGTGAGAGAGTGGCATGGACATATATACACTACCAAACGTAAAATAGATAGCTAGTGGGAAGCAGCCGCATAGTACAGGGAGATCAGCTCGGTGGTTTGAGACCACGTAGAGGGGTGGGATAGGGAGGGTGGGAGGGAGGGAGACGCAAGAGGGAAGAGATATGGGAACATATGTATATGTATAACTGATTCACTTTGTTATAAAGCAGAAACTAACACACCATTGTAAAGCAATTATGCTCCAATAAAGATGTTAAAAAATAAATAAATAAAAGGTTAATCAAAATATCTAAAGCAGGGCTTCCCTGGTGGCACAGTGGTTGAGAATCTGCCTGCCAATGCAGGGGACACGGGTTCGAGCCCTGGTCTGGGAAGATCCCACATGCCGCAGAGCAACTAGGCCCGTGAGCCACAACTACTGAGCCTGCGCGTCTGGAGCCTGTGCTCCGCAACAAGAGAGGCCGCGATAGCGAGAGGCCCGCGCACCACGATGAAGAGTGGCCCCCACTCACCGCAACTAGAGAAAGCCCTCGCACAGAAACGAAGACCCAACATAGCAATCAATCAATAAAAAAATAAATAAATCTTTAAAAAAAAAATATCTAAAGCAGAGGGAAGAAAATTAAAGGAGATAAGGGAGAAGTAGGCAGGAGAAAAACAGAGGGAATCAAATGAGAAAAAGCAAAAGTACACAAAAATAGTTAAGAAAAATTCATAGGTACAAAAGTATGTATACTGTTTTCATAAACAGGCATATGCCTATCTTCATAACACTACATACTCTTAAAGATTTACAAAGGGACTTTCTCTTCTTCTCTTACATCATATTCTAATATATACCAATCTTTGGTATGGTGATAGATACAGATACCTAGCTATATAGGTATCTAAATAGGTAGGTAGAAGATAGATAGATGAAAGATGGATGATAGATAGATAATAGATTAAATGGATAGATAGAGAGCTAGATAGAGATAGAGCAACCAATGAACCATCTTCAAACGAACATGCTCAACAATCTACTGACTTCTAGGCCTTTTTGCTTACAGTTAAATCAAAATTTCTGTCATATTCCTAGTATTATCAGCCATAGTAATTAAATACTTTGAAACTTCTTCTCTTAAAAAAGTGACTCACTTTCTTAGTGAGCTACTTTAAGTGAGGTAGTCATCTGTCTTCTATTAATCATTCTCATTTGTAAAGCATTAGATGTTATATAGCCAGCAAAATCTCTCCAGTAATTCCAGCACTAGTGTAATTAGTGAAAATTCTAACAGGAGTCTGAGGTAGCTCTTTCTACTATTCAGGAGTATTGCTATATAAATATAAATGTGTATGTATATATGTATTACCCATAGTATTATTAAGAAAAATATTTTTATTAAATAACCTGTGTTAAAATACTTTAAATGAAGCCAATTACCAAAAAACAGTTATTCCAAAGGAAAATTATTACCTAATTATGAATACAGGTCAAATTACTAAATAATGTGAAAGCAAGAAAATAAGAATTTATAATCATATATTATTATGGATTTTCATTAATGCTTACAGTTGAAATTAAGTTTTACTCTTTCTTATAATATGAGCCTCAAACACTAGGCAACAAGCAATTTGTGAAGTAGCTCCATGTTCAAATACATGTTAAAAATGAAGATAAAGTCTTTGCAGTTACAAAGACACACATAAAAAGTGAGGAGTAAAAGCATTTTTATTCATTCAAAACTCATCAGAACAAAACATATGTATATTAATACATTAATACATATGCCCTAACATAGATATATTTGGATCTAGCTGGCGAACTATTTTCTCTGTGTAAATGCAAGTGGAAAGTTTTCTGAATTGAGATTCACAAAATTTTAGCAATAGTTATTTTTAAATGATTTGAGGTTTTTGGATTAGTTGCACTCAATATTTATATTTTATTTAATAAGTTAATACCATTTTTATAAGCATAATAAATTTTGTAATATATCTCTTACCAGTAGCATTAAATGTATGATAGACTGAAATTCTATAATTGTACAACAAAGATTTCTAAGAAAACTAGTAAAAATAAAATAGAAAATTCAGGAAATAAGTCATTCAAACAGGAGGAAACATAAGAACTTTTTAATTCAAGAAAATTTGAACAATTCTTTAGTTTTTTTCCTAACTGTGAAATGACTGGAAAATATGCTTATTTTCTCCACTGTCCAATATTTTGCACATGGGTAAATTAGTGTTTGGATACAAATGTTACTCTAACATTTTTACCACCAAAATAGAAAAGAAGCATGCAAAATCCAATGATATGATACCATAACAAAAATAACCAACAGTTGCCCAGTAGCTGCATCAGCAAAAATCATACACTATGTAAAGCTTCATTTTATATTGCTCAGTATAATCACTTTAAATAGCAAACTTTCTATTTTTATGTACCATTTTATACTTATTACATAACATTAACATGTTGTATAATTTCATTTATAAGTGTAGCAGGTTACATTTTTTTTTACATTCTATTCCCCTCATTTTAATCTCCAAATGACATTTTCTCTTTAGCTAATATTTTATTATGCACAGTTAAGGAAAACAGAAGAGGAAACATTATACCATAAGATAATAATAATAATAACAGCTAACATAATTCTTATGTTAGGGAAGCTTCTAAATGATTTTTGTGTAGTAACTCATTTAATACTCTCAACAGCCCTGGGAGATAACTATGATCATAGCCCATTTTACAGATGAGGAAACTGAGTGTCATATGCGTTTAAAAACTTGCCTATGGTCCCATAGCTATTAAGTAGTGGGGTCACGGTTTACACCTAAGGAGCAGGACCTTATTTAGCTCATAAATTTAACCACTAAACTTTTTCATTACTACTGACAATACAATAAGAATCATAGAAGATAACAATAAAATGTATTTCATGGTAGAGTCATATGTATTAAATTATACTCTGTACAATGGAATACTACTCAGCCATAAAAAAAGAATGAAAACTTTGCCATTTGCAATAACATGGATGGACTTAGAGGATACTATGCTAAGTGAAATAAGTCAGACAGAGAAAGACATATACTGTATGATATTACTTATATGTGGAATCTAAAAAATACAACAAACTAGTGAATATAACAAAAAAGAAGCAGACTCATGGATATAGCGAACAAACTAGTGGTTACCAGTGATGAAAGGGGAGAGAGGAGGAGCAATGTTGGGGTAGGGGAATAAGAGGTACAAACTATTTTGTATAAAATAAGCTACAAGGATATAGTACAATGCAGGGAATATAGCCAATATTGTAAAATAATTATAAATGAAGTGCAATCTTTAAAAATCGTGAATCACTATATTGTACACCTGTAACTCATATAATATTGTATATCAACTATACTTCAATAAAAAATTAAAATAAATTATAACTCTATAATACATTTTCAAATCACATAGAAACCAGTCTAATCGTAACTAGTAAAATATTCAAATTACTAGAGGGTAATGAAAAATTTTCCTGAATGTTAGATATCATTGAAAAAACCCTGTAGTATAAAAAGCAACCCCTAAACTCCATATCCTTCTCCAAGAAATTGGCTTAAGGGTTCAATTCTATAACAAAATACTTTAGTTTCATAATTTTAGATTTCCACAAACATATAAATCTTCCATTCTATTAAGGCAATAATATAATTTTAGGAAAAGTAAAGAGGAAATGTTTCTATGAAGCTGAAAATCATTCATTATAAAATCAAACTAAACATATAAAATGCCTATAAAGTTACACATTATTATTGAGAATAAAAAATAAATCAATTTTTTGAATACCAAAATATTTTACTGTTTATCTATTTAATATGAATATCTGAGAAAAAGTGATAATTTAAAGTCATACTTATAATAGCCTTAAAATTCATAAAAGATAAATCTACCTGCCATCTTCATTACTTCGATAAAATACAAGAAAAGGATCTGATTTTCCAAAGAAGTCCTTCTTGTCCAATTTGTTTGCACAAAATTGCATCAGAACAGCATCCTACAAACAAAATTAATAAAACAGCTCAAAACCTGGGTTAAAAATAACTAGAAACTGTAGATCACAAGCAAGACTAGAAAAGAAAACGAATTTTTCCATTTTAATACAAATGGCCAAATGTGGGAGAATTCCAAACAACATAAAATTGTTTTTAAAGGACTATAAGACTAAAAAATTGTCTCCTGGAAGTTTTTGTTCTAGTCACAGAACTATTACTTATTAAAACCCTTCAACATTTCCTGCCCCAGAAAAGTGCTATTAAACTGGATAATTCTATGTACCCAATATTATAATACAAGATCTCTATTTGTATCTTCAGTTATTCAGGTACACATTTTTAGAATTTTTTTTTTTTTAATTTCCTAAGGAAATATTTACTAAGCATCTACTACGTATCTACAATGTATTAGATGTTGAAATTCATTAGATGATTAGATGAAGCAAAAGACAGATCCAGACTGACAACACAGTTTGCTATCTAAAGGGGAAAAAAGGTTCCTTCTTAATTATATAAAAGTGTACCACAATTTCTAAATAGCTACATTTCAAAATAACATATTATATAGGGCTTGAAGTAAAGTAAAGCACTTTCATTTTCACCTGTAATTTAAATCACTTATTTGTATATTAATTATTTTGTCAAACCAATCATTTTTATCAATGTATAGACTCAAGCACTCATAACCTACATGATTTAGCTTAAAGGTAAACAAGATGAGGTATCATAAATCAAGGAAGTTAAACATTATTCAATGATGATAAGCAATATTTAAAGGGTATAAATTATATAGTAATTAAAAAATTAAAATCAGTATTTTATATTTGTTTGGTTTTTTAACTGAAAGGAGATGTTAACAATTTTTGAAGCGAGTGGAGGGTCAAAGTAATTCACATTAAATCAAGAAGTCACAGTTTTAAATATTACTTGGTGAAAACGTTAATTCACCACTTCATTTTGCAGAGTTCAGAAATACTTATTAAGCATCTTCACATATATTAAAATACCCTTAGGAGAAAGTGGTTTTCCAAGAACATGGGACAAAGACATTGTTCTTTTTTTTTTTTAAGTGCAAATTTTTTTATTGTTCTTGCCACAGAAATAAATCACTCCTTTAAGACATTTTTCCAAAGCACCTAAAACAAAACACAAATTACCAAAAAACATTCTGATGTACTTAAAATACTTAGTAGAATCCTGAAATGTGTATATTTCAAATAAATGCTGACTAAAACTCCAAAGAGACTAAATATTATTAAAACATGAATTTTAATATGATCACTGGTAAATGTAATACCAAATTGTAGTTTTTCAAATTATATTTCATAAGGCTTGCAAAATGAATAACTGACTCAACAGAAAAAATTTCTTTCAATGCACCAAATGATATAAACTTGGGGAAAATATTTTTTATAATTACTCAAGTTAATAACTTAGGAGAGATTCCACCTATATCAAGCACAAAACAAGTCTAATTTCTGGGGAAAAAACAAGCATTTACTACTTCTAGAAATATACAAGCATCATTACAGTTTTTTTTTTTTTTTAACTCTTATGTTTAATGCCACCCTGAGAGAATTTTAAGACCTTTCTTTAATACTCCACACCAGAATAACAAACTTCCTATTGAAGAAATCCACTTAAATGTTCAGAGGCATTTCTAACAAGTTCAAATCAAACTTGCTTCTCCAGTAATTTTTCCCAACTCATGAGTGACTCATCATCCACCCAAAGTGCTCAAGGAAGTTGTCCTTGACTCTTCCCTTTCCTGACCTTTTATCCAATCCATCATCAAGTTGCATAATTCTATCTCTAAAAAAATTCTCAAATCTTCAATCCAGCTACACAGGCACCACCTTAGTCCAAGCCAACCTCTTCTCTCACCTGGACATGCACATTGGCATTTATTCCTTTCTCCCTCTTCCACTTATCCAATCCATAGATCCACCTTCTTGGACCTATCCAATCGATTCTCCATTCAGCAGAGAGAGTAATGGACTTAAAAATCAAAGAAATTAATTTCATTCATAACTTAAAATTATTCAAGGCTTTCCCTTGCATTTAGGATAAACACAGAATCTTTAACATTGTCTACAAAAGCCCAACAGCAAACAAACTCTGAGCAGCCTTTTCCACCTTTATCTGGCAAAGTTTTATCTCAATCATTCCCCAACTCCCATCCCCTTGCTAACTAACACACACCAGACACACTCTTTCCCTCTTTGGGCCCTATACAAGCTGTGTACTCTGCTGGAAATCTTACCCTTTGGCTGACAAACCATTACTTGGGTCTAAGCTAAAATGGAATTTTCTCAAAGAGTCCCGAAGTTAACTCCACCCAATATAAATTATGATTCTCCATGGTACTCTCTCATATTTATCACTTAGAACACATCATGAAATATTTACCTATACAGTCATCTGATTAATGTCCGTCTTTTCCACAAACTACATGTTTATTAGGGAAAAGGACAAGGGTTGCTTGTTGTATTTTCTTGCCATTGTATTCCAAGCTTCCTTTCCAGGGACTAGCACGTTATACATTTTGTGAATATTTTTGAATCAATCAATCAGAATGAAAAATATTATTTGTGGACAATTTCAAGCTACCTTAAAAATACTGAGTGAAGAAACATTTCCAATATGACTTCAAAATTACTTTAATTCTTACTCTAGAATTTGACAAGATATATCACAAAAGTTGCATTTGAAATAAACTATGGTTGAGATAATTAGGATTACCACACTGAAAATAAACATTTGTGTAAATTTATAATTTACCCATTTCTCAAATATGGCCCATTTTTAATTCTACAAAGTAACCATCTGGAGGAGGTAATACTGTTGTCTATTAAGTGTGCAATAGCATTATGTCTAAGAAAGCAATGTACATACCTTAATTTAAAAATACTCAATTGCTAAAAATGCTATCATTTGAGCCTTCAGTGAGTCACAATCTTTTTATTGGTGGAGAGTCTTGCCTCGATGTTGATGACTGCTGACTGATCAGGGTGGTGGTTGTTGAAGTTTGGGGTGGCTGTAGCGATTTCTTAAAATAAGACAACAATGAAACTTGCCCCATCAATTGACTTGTCCTTTCAGGATTGATTTCTCTGTAGCATGCAATGCCGTTTGATAGCATTTTACCCGTAGTTAGAACTTCTTTCAAAATCAGAGTCGACCCACTCAAACCCTGTTGTGGCTTTGTCAACTAAGCTTATGTAATACTCTAAATCCTTTGTTGTCCTTTCAACAATCTTCACAACATCTTCACCAGTAGATTCCATCTCAAGAAACCACTTTCATTGCTCATCCATAAGATGCAACCTGTCATCCGTTTAAGTCTTATCATGAGATTGCAGCAATTCAGTCACATCTTCAGGCTCCACTTCCTATTCTAATTCTCTTGCCATTTCCACAACATCAGCAGTTACTTCCTCCACTGGAGTCTTAAACCCCTCAAAGTCATTCATCTGTGAGGGTTGGAATCAACTTCTTCCAAACTCCTGTTAATGTCGATATTTGGGCTTCTCCCCACGAATGTTTTTAATGTCATCTAGAATGGTGAATCCTTTCCAGAAGGTTTTCAATTCATTGCCCAGATCCATCAGAGGAATCACTATCTGTGGCAGCTGTGGCTTTAGGAAATGTATTATTTCTTAAGTAACAAGACTTGAAAGTCGAACTTACTCCTTGAGCCTCGGGTTGCAGAATGAGTGTTGTGTTAGCAAGCATGAAAGCAACATCAATCTCGTACATCTCCATCAGAGCTCTTGTGTGACCAGGTGCATTGTCAATGAGCAATAATATTTTGGTTTTTGTTTTGTTTTGTTTTTTTAACTTATTTTTGTATTGGAGTATAATTGCTTTGCAATGTTGTGTTAGTTTCTGCTGTACAATAAAGTGAATCAACTATATGTATACCTATATCCCGTCCCTCTTGGACCTCCCTCCCACCCCCCACCCCCATCCCACCCATCTAGGTCGTCACAGAGCACCGAGCTGAGCTTCCTGTGCTTTACAGCATGTTCTCACTAGCTATCTATTTTACACATGGTAGTCCATATATGTCAATCCTAGTCTCCCAATTCGTCCCATCCTCCCCTTCCCCCCGTGTCCACATGTCTGTTTTCTACATCTATGTCTCTGTTCCTGCCCTGCAAATAGGTTCATCTGTACCATTTTTCTAGATTCCACATATATGTATTAATATACGATATTTGGGTTTTTTCTGGCTTACTTCACTCTGTATGACAGACTCTAGGTCCATCTATGTCTCTACAAATGACCTGATTTCGTTCCTTTTTATGGCTGAGTAATATTCCATTGTATATATGTGCCACATCTTCTTTACCCATTCATCTGTTGTTGGACATTTAGGTTGTTTCCATGACCTGGCTATTGTAAATAGTGCTGCAGTGAACACTGGGGTAGATGTCTCTATTTGAATTATGGTTTTCTCAGAGTATATGCCCAGTAGTGGGATTGCTGGGTCATATGGTAGTTCTATTTTTAGTTTTTTAAGGAACCTCCATACTGTTCTCCATAGTGGCTGTATCAATTTACATTCCCACCAACAGTGCAAGAGGGTTCCCTTTTCTCTACACCCTCTCCAGCATTTATTGCTTCTAGATTTTTTGATGATGGCCATTCTGACCGGTGTGAGGTAATACCTCATTGTAGTTTTGATTTGCATTTCTCTAATAATTAGTGATGAGCATCTTTTCATGTTCCTCTTGGCCATCTGTATGTCTTCTTTGGTGAAATGTCTATTTAGGTCTTCCACCTAATTTTTAATTGGGTTGTTTGTTTTTTTGATATTGAGCTCCACAATCTGTTTGTATATTTTGGAGATTAATCCTTTGTCTGTTGCTTTGTTTGCAAATATTTTCTCCCACTCTGAGGGTTGCATTTTCGTCTTGTTTATGGTTTCCTTTTCTGTGCAAAAGCTTTTAAGTTTAATTAGGTCCCCTTTGTTTTTTATTTTTATTTTCATTACTCTAGGAGGTGGGTCAAAAAAGATCTCGCTGTGGTTTATGTCAAAGAGTGATTTTCCTCTAAGTGTTTTATAGTGTCCGGTCCTACATTTAGGTCTTTAATCCATTTCGAGTTTATTTTTGTGTATACTGTTAGGTAGTGTTCTAATTTCATTCTTTTACATGTAGCTGTCCACTTTTCCCAGCACTGCTTATTAAAGAGGCTGTCTTTTCTCCATTGTATGTTCTTGCCTCCTTTGTCATAAATTAGGTGACCATATGTGCGTGGGTTTATCTCTGGGTTTTCTATCCTGTACCATTGATCTATATTTCTGTTATTGTGCCAGTACCATACAGTCTTGATTACTGTAGATTTGTAGTAATATTTTGAAAGGAATCATTTTTTTCTGAGCAGTAGGTCTCACCAGTGGGCTTAAAATATTCAGCAAACCATGTTGTAAACATGTGATGTCATCCAGGCTTTGTCGTTCCATTTATACAGCACAGGCAGAGCAAATTTAGCATAATTCTTAGTGGCCCAAGGATTTTCTAAATGGTAAATCAACATTGGCTTCACCTTAAAGTCACTAGCTGCAAGACAAGAGAGTCTGCCTGCCCTTTGAAACTTTGAAGCAAGGCTCTGATTTCTCCTCTCCAGCTATGAAAGTCCTAGGTTGCATCTCCTTCCAATATAAGGCTATTTCATCTACATTGAAAACCTGTTATTTAGTGCAGTGACCTTCACTAATTATCTTAGTTAGCACATCTGTATAACTTGCTGCAACTTCTCTATATATAAGCATGTGCTGATTCACCTGTACTACTTTTATGTTATGGACAGAGTTTCTTTCCTTAAACCTCATGAACCAACCTCTGCTAGCTTTGAACTTTTCTTCTGCAGCTTCCTCACCTCTCTTAGCCTTCATAGGATTTAAGAGAGCTAGGGCCCTCCTCTGGATTAGGCTTTGGCTTAAGGGAATGTTGTGGCTGGTTTGTTCTTCTATCCAGACCACTACATCTTTCTCCTTATCAGCAATAAGGATGTTTTGCTTTCTTATCATATGTGTGCCCACTGCAGTAGAATGTGAAATTTTCTTCAAGAACTTTTCTTTTGCCTTCACAACCTTGACTAACTGTTTGGCCCAAGAGGCCTAGCTTTCAGCCTATATCAGCTTGGCTTTCGACATGCCTTTCTCAGTAAGTTTAATCGTTTCTAGTTTTTGATTTAAAGTGAGAGATGTGTGAATCTTCCTTTCACTTAAATGCTTAGAGGCCATTATAGAGATATTAATTGGCCTAATTTCTATATTGTTGCATTTCAGAGAATAAGGATGCCTGAGCAGAGGGAAAGAGACAGGGGAATGGCCAGTTGGTGGAACAGTCAGCACACACACATTTATTAATTTTGTGGTGCCCAAAAACAACTGCAATAGTAACATCAAAGATCACTGATCACAGATCACCATAACAAATGTAATAATAATGAAAAAATTTGATAGTGTACAAAAATTAGCAAAATGTGACACAGAGACTAGAAGTGAGCAATGCTGTTGGAAAAATGGTGCTGATAGGTTTGTTCACCAGAGGGCTGCCACAGGCCTTCAATTTGTAAAAAATGCAATATATGTGAAGCACAATAAAATGAGGTATGTCTGTATAAAGACTTTTAGCTGTTGACAAATGTAGAAATTAAAGCTCCAAAAAATTTTACTCAGCTGAATAGTGGAAGAGATAATACTGAAATTTAGGTGTCCTGATTCCAAAGCTTATGCTCAAGCTAACAAATGGTAATGTGTTTTCAAGAAAATAAGTGTCAATTTGTATAATGTCAAATTGAAATAAAATTACTTCATTCCAAATTCTAAGTGATAATGCCTGATATTTTTGAAGTACCATAAAATGCACATTTAAAAGGTATTGTATGAAGTTAACTATGGTCATTGCTTTGAACACACTTGTTTCTTCTACTATACTAGCATAGTAATATTATTTCAATGATTATTTTAATGATGCTGATTATCAGTGTCTGTAGCTAAGAATCAGAATGTAGGATACATAAGTGAAGTTAGATCAAGATTCTAAACAATTTAAAAATATTAGATCTATAATTTCTAAGTGTGGGAAATATGTAAATAATATTAATACTATTAATAAGTAATATTAAAAGATAATTCCAGATGTTTTTAAAGCTTTATTAGTATAAAGAATGGTGAAAATGCCTCTGGATCACTAAGTAACATATTCTATTTCATTTGCATGGAAGCTTTATAATTTTCTTGTTCCTCCAGGCAAAACAACAGAATTGAAAGCAGAAGATGTTTAAGATGCAGCCTGGCAATACTCAATCTATGACCTTGATATCTTGGTTCTATTTTGAATTAGAACTCATAATAATTTCTTCATTAGCATATTTATACAAAATATTCTTAATATCAAGATTTTGACAAAATAGCATGTTAATGTCACAATAAAGAACATGCATCTTATTGACCTTGAACTTCTTTTTCTCTTTCCTCCCTCATTATACAAACACAGATTACCATATACATATACAAATTCAGAGACGAGAAGTATGAAAGATGACTAGATCAGCAAATCACAACTAAAAATAGCAGTTTTCTAAGATTAATGAATATGCACTCTATGTCATTATACTCTTAGTTGGAGTGGTAGCTGGTTATTTCTACAAATGTGGGCTTCCCAAGCTAAGAAAACATGAGACCATATATGAATATTGAATTAATTCAATTAGAAATACAGAAAAACAAGTATGTTATGCAAAATGGTTACAGTCAAGTGACTAGACGTATTCCTTCAGTATCACACATAAAATCTTCAAATTTTTGCAAGAACTGAATTGGTTGATACAATTGAAAATTCCTTATATTAATGCCCCCCCAAATGATATTACCATTAGGTTTTATTTTAATAATTTCTATTCATTAAAAAGACTGTTAAAATAACTGATTATCCTATTTGGACTATAGAATGTAGTCTCTCTGGTTAAAGTACTAAGTATCTAAAATGATATTTTATGAATTTAGAATTATATAATGTAGTTTTAATTATTTTTTGCTAAAACTACTCAAGGAAAATCATTTAAGTATAGTTTGAGAAAAATCATTTCAAAGAAGTATTGGAAATACTTTTTCATCCAAAGAAATATTTACTTACTCTGCAACAGTTTAATTCCTCTGCTGTAAGGATGATTGTACCACATTTCTTCCCTGGAATTCCTCTAAAACAACAAAAAGCATACTTAAATACAATGATATTTTATATTAATAGTATATAATATAAATGAATATTAAATATACATTTTATTTTTATATAACCAAACAAAAAGCATACTACTAATAGGTGGGTTCTAACTAAATATATTCCTAGTTTCAAATTTGCGTTTATCCTATAGATCCACATTTATTGATAAAGCTAAACTTTGAGCACTTTCAACATGTCAGTCCTTTGCCCAAGAATCTTCAATAGCTTCACACTATCATATATAATTAATATAATATAATGTAGTATCTATAATATAAAATAGTCTCCCATGACTTCTAAGATTTCTATTATATGATTAAAACGTATTCCTAATCTTGGTTTTCAATATTTCTTTCTTCTTTCATCAACATGGTTATTTATTTGGGCTTATTTTTGCTCTGTGCCAATTCCCACACCCTAGCATACCATAGTGTGTTAAACTCTTCCCTATTCTGCCCCAAAATTTCTACATCCCCAGAGGAAGTTTTACTTGTTCCAGGAAACCTTATCCCAGTCAGTCTCACACAAAACTTGGCCTTCTCTGTGCTCCTATTGCACTTAAAGTCAGTACCACAGGTTTAGCATTTAATTATTGCTAAATTGTTACAAGTACATATTTTTTACCCTTCTTTCCCCAAGTTGATTATAAACTCTATAAGAGAAAAATTCATATTATAAACCTCTTGTAAACCGACAGATTTAAATATCTATACATAACAGGCACTCAATACATCAGGAAAACATATAATACATAAGCAAAATTAAGCAAAGCAAAACTTCCACCCAATTTTCTTTCTAAACGTCTATGGAATATTTATGCTCATATAGCTTCCAGCTGACACCAAGAGCAAAGTGCACTAGGATAATGCAAGGTATGTGCATGGTTTCCTGCTTTACCTGAGGGAATACAGAGACAAGACCATGAGAATCTTCCAAAGAGTAATCCTAATGCTCTAAAGGTATACTTCATGCTTCTTTTGTCCTATCACTAATCATAGCTCAGACTCTTCTGTTTTTCCTAGGAACTACAAATTGTGGAATTAGAGCCAAACAAGTGTTTTTGTCCTCAAGAATATGATTCAACTCCAATAATCTATGCCAGTTTGTATGTGACATTTTCTCCAGGTCTTTATGACTAAGAGATCAATTAATTTATCTTTGCATGTCTTTTCATAGAATATTAAACACATCTTTTTTTTTTATACAAGACAAAATTTAATAAGTGGATAATCATTTAGTAGACTGGTCACAATAAAAATGAAGATTCTTACTGAAATAATAATGGGGTGCAATTTTACATGTATTAAGTTATCAGTCATTGAAAGAGATGATGCTCTCCAGTACTGGTTGTGTTGGGAGAAGTTGCACATGCATCAACTGCATGTGGCAATGCAGATAATAACTGTCATTTGAAGAAAATACACACATCATTTTTAGCATCCCTCCATTGTCAGTAATCAGTTAATTTTTCTAATCCAGCTGTACTTTTTTCTTCTTTTTTCCTATTTGTGAATCACAAGATTTACACTCTCAGCATTACGGCAATCTAAAACACCCTGACTTAGCATCTACCTGAAAATAATTTAAAATGCTGAAAATTTGCAAAAAGTATTTATAAATGCTCTGATAACCTGGCAAGAAAAGTAAGGACCAATTAGAAACTGAAGATGGAAAGACAGAAAGACAGAGGTAAACCCTGGAGAGTTTAATCCTGGGCTTTTTTTTTTTTTAATAGGTCTTTATTGGAGTATAATTGCTTCACAATACTGTGTTAGTTTCTGTTGTACAACAAAGTGAATCAGCCATATGGATACATATATCCTCATAACCCCTTCCTCTTGAGCCTCTCCCTCCCACCATCCTTATCCCACATCTCTAGGTCATTGCAAAGCACCAAGCTGATCTCCCTGTGCTATGCTGCTGCTTCCCACTAGCTAACCATTTTACATTCAGTAGTGTATATATGTCGATGCTACTCTCACTTCACTGCAGCTTCTCCCTCCACCTACCGTGTTCCCAAGTTCTTTCTCTGTGTCTACGTCTTTATTCCTGCCCTGACACTAGGTTCATCAGTACCATTAATTTTTTTTTTTTTGGAATCTATATATATATGTGTTAGCATACAGTACTTATTTTTCTCTTTCTGACTTCACTCTGTATGACAGACTCTAGGTCCATCCACCTCACTACAAATAACTCAATTTCATTTCTTTTTATGGCTGAGTAATATTCCATTGTATATATGTGCCACATCTTCCTTATCCATTCATCTGTCAATGGACATTTAGGTTGGTTCCATGTCCTGGCTATTGTAAATAGAGCTGCAGTGAACATTGTGGTACATGTCCCTCTTTGAATTATGGTTTTCTCATGGTATAGGCCCAGTAGTGGGATTGCTGGATCATATGGTAGTTCTATTTTTAGTTTTTTAAGGAACTTCCATACTGTTCTCCATAGTGGTTGCATTAATTTATGGATCCTTAGAGCATAAAGATGAGAGACCAAAAAAAAAGGTGAGGGAGTACTCACAAGGTGGAGAATTCAATAAATAAACAACTCATAGCATAAAGCTTAGATCACAATGACTATATTGCCTGAATGTAGCATAAATTAGATATAAACATTTACTTTGGAGGGACCTACAAAATAAATCCATGCCTTAAAATGTGGTGATTAATGAAAGAGAAAAAATGTCTCCTAATAATTCAGACCTTAACCAGGCTTGCTGTCTTAATTTTAACTACCTGGGTAATTACAAACTTCAAACCAAGAATTCAGCTTAATTCAAGTGATCACAGTTAGTTGGTAAGTACAAAATCTCTCTGGAAGAATTTGCCTTCAAACTACATCTCAAAATACTATCACATTAAAAGTTTAAAAATATGTATAAGCTCATTCTAAAATATCTCAAAACCCTAAAGAAAAAATGTACCATGTTTTAAAGTCTCCAGGAAAAGCAGGCTGCCAAATCTAACACAGACTTAGAACCCTAAAAATATTATGTATAATATACACAATGTAAGTATGCATAATATACATAATATATAGAGAAGAATGGAAATATGAGGAACTAGCAAAGAACTATAAAATAATCAAGAATATATGGAGAAAAAATAGGACTTCTAGAAATAATATAGAGACTGTAGATGGATTTAACAGCAGATTATACACAGCAGAAGAATTAGTGAACTGAAAGATGGATATAAAGAATTTATCACTAATGCAGCATGGAGAGGCTGATATGGGAAAAATTGCAAAGAGGTTTAGTGACATGGAGGGAAAAGGTAAAAGTTTTAATGTACATCTAAGCAGAGGTCCAGAAGGAGAAGAAAAAATGAATAGAGGAGATGCAATATTTGAAGAGAGAATGGCCAGGAAACTGCTAGAACTGTTGAGAAACATCAATTTCCAGATTCAAAAAGTCCAATGAATTTCAAGCAACATAAATAAAAGTACATTTATACCTATACACATATTAAGGACATGTCAAAACACCAGAGCTAAAATGGCATATCTTCAAACGAGCCAAAGAGAAAAGACAGATGACCTACAAAGATAAGAATGTTAAATTAAGAGCTGACTACTCAGAAGAAACATTGGAAGCTACAATACAATTGAAAAAATATCTTGAATGGTTTCGAAAGAAAATAGCTATCACTCTAGGATTTTATACAGTATATCTCTTTTAAGAAGAAGTATGAACTACAGGTATCTTTAAACAAAATAGAATTGAGTGAATTTACAGCCAAGCACATTGTCTTCAGGAATTTCTAAAGGATGGACTTCAAGCTGAAGGAGAATGATCAAACATGAGATGAATGAAGAAACAATAAGGGAAGTGGTAAATATGAAAAACCTTAATAAATATTGACTTAAAATCTTAATGAATATTATTGATAAGAAAATCAATAATAGTAATGTTAAAAATTAAAATAACAAGTACAAATGATAATGATAGCATTGATCAGGAGGGTGAGAATTTAAGTTAAAATCTTCTGATGTTCTTGTATTATTCAGGAAGAAAGTAAAAGATTCTTTAAAGTAAATAGAATTTGATAAATTAAGTAAATATGTTGGAAATTCCTAGGAAACTACAATTTTTAAGGACTTTGTAATCTAAAGGTTAGAAACGAAAGATTGTGAAATGGTGTTTTAAAAATATAACCAATTCAAAAGAAACTAAAGAAAAAAAAGTGTGAAGCACATGAGAAACACTAAATAAGTGATCGAAATAAATCCAGAGCAACAGTTACAAAAGTACATGTTAATGAACTGAATGCTACAGATTAGAAACAAAGACTGACATTCTGTATAAAAAATAAAATCCATACATAGCTATTTACAACAGACGTTAGAATTTAAGAATTTAGAAAATTCAAAAGAAAAGAATGGAAAGATACACTAAAGGAAAAAAAAAAAAAAAAAACTAACCCTAATGAAAACCAGTGTACCTACATTAATAGCAAATATGTAAATTTTAAATTTAAAAAAGATTGCTGGAAATTGTTACTGTGTAATAATAAAAGGTTCAATTAATTAGGAAGATACAATAATCTCAATACTGTATGCATCTAACATTATAGTTCCAAAATATATAAAGAACTGACCATACAACAAAAGGACAGATACATCATTATGTTGAGCAATTTTAACCTGGTAAGTACCACATTGGTCAGTGATCAATGTTAACAATCACCAGTGATAAGTCACGTTGATATCATGTACCACTGATATGATGTAATAAGAAGGGCATTTCACCACTGTAGTCTTCCCCTCCAAACCTGTAACACCAATCTAAGCATGAGAAAAATATCAAACAACCCCAATTTGAAGAACATTCTACAAAATATCTGACTAGTACTTCTCAAAACTGCCAAAGTCATCCAAATCATGGAAGGACTTAAAAATTGTCACATAACAGAGAATACTAGGAGACAGGATGACTAAATGCAAAGAGGTATCCTGAAGTGAATTCTGATATAGAAAAATGACATTAGTGGAAAAACAAGTGAAATTCAAGTAAAGTCTGTAGTTTAGTAGTCGTATTAACATTGTTATAGTAGTTGTTTCAAATATACCATGTTAACGTAATATATTAATGTTAGAGGAAACTGGGTGAGGGATATACAAAATTCTCTGTAGTATTTTCACAATTTTTCTGTAAATCTAAAGTTCTTATTAAAAACAAGGCAAGGCAAAAAAAGACAAAGACAAGCTGAGTAACTATTCTAGGTTAAAAGAGACTAAAAATTAGGACAACTAAATTCAATGTACAATTTTTGATTAAGTTTTAGACTGGGCATATAGAGCTATAAAAATTGGGACAACTGTTGAAATTTGAATATGGAGTGTGGATTAGATAAATTCATTGTTTCATTGTAAAGTTTCCTGATTTTGATTATCATATTGTGATTCTGTAAGAGAACATCCTTATTAAGAAATACACACTCATTTTGTTTATGGTTTTCGTTGTTGTTCAAAAGCTTTAAAGTTTAATTAGGTCCCATTTGTTTACTTTTATTTTCATTACTCTAGGACAGGGGTCTCCAACCCCCAGGCTGTGGGCTGGTACTGGTCCATGGCCTGTTAGGAACCGGGCTCCACAGCAAGGGGTGAGCAGTGGGCGAGAGAGTGAAGCTTCATCTGCCCTACCCATTGCTCCCCATTGCTTGCATTAGAACCTGAACCATCCCCCCCAGCGTCCATGGAAAAACTTCCAGGAAACCGGCACCTGGTGCCAAAAAGGTTGGGGACGGCTGCTCTAAGAGGTGGATCAAAGAAAGAAAATGAAGTGACTGACAAGAGATTAATCTCCAAATACACAAACAGCTCATGCAGCTCAATATCAAATAAACAAACAGCCCAATCAAAATTGGGTGGAAGGGCTTCCCTGGTGGTGCAGTGGTTGAGAATCTGCCTGCCAATGCAGGGGACACAGGATCGAGCCCTGGTCTGGGAAGATCCCACATGCCGCGGAGCAACTAAGCCCGTGAGCCACAACTACTGAGCCTGCGTGTCTGGAGCTTGTGCTCCACAACAAGAGAGGCCGCGATAGTGAGAGGCCCGCGCACCGCGATGAAGAGTGGCCCCCGCTTGCCGCAACTAGAGAAAGCCCTCGTGCAGAAACGAAGCCCCAACACAGCCAAAAATAAATAAATAAATTAATTAATTAATAAAGTTCCTCTTTAAAAAAAAAAAAAAATTGGTTGTAAGAGCTAGACATTTCTCCAAAGAAGACATACAGATGGCCAAAAAGCACATGAAAAGATGCTCTACATCACTAATTATTAGAGAAATGCAAATCAAAATTACAGTGAGGTATCACCTCACACCAGTTAGCATGGCCACCACCAAAAAATCTATAAACAATAAATGCTAGAGAGGGTGTGGAGAAAAGGGAACCCTCTTACACTGTTGGTAGGGATGCAAATTGGTAGAGTCACTATGGAGAACAGTATGGAGGTTCCTTAAAAAAGTAAAAATAGAGCTACCATATGATCCAACAATCCCAGTCCTTGGGCATATATCTGGAGAAGACCATAACTTGAAAAGATACATGCACCCCAATGTTCATTGCAGCACTATTTACAATAGCCAAGACATGGAAGCAACCTAAATGTCCATCAATGGATGAGTGGATAAAGAAGATGTGGTACATATATACAGTGGAATATTAGCCATAAAAAAGAATGAAATAATGTCATTTGCAGCACCATGGATGGACCTAGAGGTTGTCATACTGAGTGAAGTAGGTCAGACAAAGACAAATATCATAATATCGCTTATATGTGGAATATAAAAAAATGGTACAAATGGACTTATTTATAAAACAGAAATAGAGTCACAGATGTAGAAAAAAGCATATGGTTACCAAGGGGGAAAAAAGGAGGAGGGATAAATTGGTAGATTGGGATTGACATATACACACTACTGTATATATAACACGACAATTAAGAACCTACTGTATAGCACAGGGAACTCTACTCAATACTCTGTAATGGAAATGTATATGGGAAAAGAATCTTAAAAAGAGTGGAGATATATATATATATATATATATAACTGATTCACTTTGCTGTACAGCAGAAACTAACACAACATTGTAAATCAACTATATTCCAATAAAAATTAATGTTAAAAAAAGAAATACACACTCAAGTATTTAGAGGAAAGGGAGCACAATGTCTCCGACAACGTTTCCAAATTACTCTCGATGGTTCCAAAAAAATATATAAAACTGGAATATGAGAGTGGTGGATGAGAGAGAGGGAAGTGGGAAAGAAAATGATAAAGCAATATGACAAAGTTAACATCTGTCAAAAGTAAACATTCTGGGTAAGGGGCATACAAGAGTTTCTGGTAATAATCTAGTAAATTCTCTGTACAATTGAAATTATATCAAAATAGAAATTTACCCCCCAAACCAATTTTGAAAATAGTTTCCTATACTTGTATTTTCCTATTTTTGTGGCACAGAGAAAGAATAATAAAACTCATCCCCCAAACAAAGATATTATTCGAGTATTATTAGAAATGAGTAATCCTTTCCAGAACTGAGCACATGAAGAATAAATGGCCTCTGAGAGACTGAGTGGTTTGTTTTGGTTTGATCTGGTTTGTTTTGTCTTTTTTTGATTGTTACAGTTGAGTTTTTTTCCTAACTGTAATATTTTTACATATCTCTAACTACTTCTCCATTACCACTTCTCCACTGCCTTTAGTAACTTCATATTTTTACACTGTTGCTTGGCTTACTGCAGTTTTCTTGTTCCTAACTGATCTCAGGCTGCTATGCCCTTAATTTATCCTCTCCATTAATAGAAATTGATCTGATTATGAATTCCAATCATGAAGCCTTCCATTTTCTAGTGGCTCTATATAGGTCCTACAATAATTTCAAACATTAATTATGACACAATAATCATCATAAAATGCAGCCACTGTTAAGTCTCTAATTTCATCATTCCTGCCACTTTTCAATAGAGCCACCCTTTTAGATCCTGAATCCATAACAGATGTTTTATTTCACTCAGACTTCACCTGTAAAACTCACTCTACCAACAAGTCAAGGAACATCTTTCGTCTCAGTGATTTCTACTTATTATATTTTTTGCGGGGGTGGGGGGAGTGCCACACGGCTTGTGGGATCTTACTTCCCTCACCACGGATTAAACCCACACCCTCAGCAGTGAAAGAGTATAGTCTTAACCACTAGACCACCATGGAATTTCCTCAAAATCTGTTTTAACTTATGGAACATTTACTAAGATTGACCACATACTATGTCATAGAACATTTAGTAAAATACATCACATTTATCAACAAAAATATTTGAGTCTGAGATTAATGACAAAAGGCAATTTTTACAACATTTCTGAAACCTCAATTATCAAAAAAAAAAAAGAAAGAATAGGAAAAAGAGGATATTTAGAATTGCACAATAATAGAGATAACACCTTTACTATTTGGATTCTATTAGTTTAGTATTTTGTATGCAAAAAATATGAACAAAATGGTATTAAACAAAAATCCAGCAGTGTATTAAAAAAGATAATATATCAATACAATAATGGTAGGAAACGTCAATACTCTACTTTCACAATATAGAACTGAACAGAAGATCAATAAAGAAATAGAGGACTTGAACAATACTACAGACCAACTGCACCTAACAGACATATACAGCACACTCCACCCAACAACCACAGAACATACATTCTTCTCAAGTGTACACAGAAGATTCTCCAGGAGAGGCCACATGTTAAACCACAAAACAAATCTTAACAAATTTAAGAAGCTTGAAATTCTATAAAGTATATTTTCCAATAACACTGGAAAAACTTAGAAATAACTAGTGGAAAGAAAATTAGAAAATACACAAATATGTAGAAATTAAACAGCACACTCTTAAACAACCAATGGGTCAAAGAAAAAGTCACAAGGGAAATTAGAAAATACCTTGAAACAAATGAAAATGAAAACACAACATACCAAAACATATGGGATGCAGTGAAAGCAGTGCCAAGAGGGAAGTTTATAGTTGCAAATGCATGTATAAAAAAAAAGAAAAAAAGACTATAAATCAACAACCTAACTTTATACCTCAAAGAACTAAAAAAACAAAAACAAAAAACCCAAAAAAGCACAAGAACAATGTAAACTCAAAGCTAGCAGAAGGAAATAAATAATAAAGATTGGAGCAGAAATAAAGGAAACAGAGAATATAAAAATACCAAAAATTCAATAAAAGAGTTGACTTTTTAAAAAGATCAACAAAATTGAAAAACCCTTCGTGAGACTAAGAAAAAACAAGAAAACTTAAATAAATAAAATCAGAAGCAAAAGAAAGGCCATTACAATGAATGCCACAGATATAAAAAAAGATTTTAAGAGAATACTATGAATAATTTTAGGCCAACAAACTGGATAGCCTAGAATAAATGTATAAATTCCTAGAAACACATGATTTGCCAAGACTGAATCATGAAGAAATGTAAAATCTGAATAGACCAATAACTAGTAAGGAGACTAAATCAGTAACCAAACACCTGTCAGCAAAAAAAGGTCTAGGACCAAATGGCTTCACTGAAGAATTCTCTCAAACATTTAAAGATGAATTAACATTAATTTTCCTAAAACTCTTCCAATAAATTGAAAAGGGTGGGGGGAGGGGGCATTTCAAAGTTTATTCTATAAAGCCAGCATTATCCTGATACCAAAATCAGACAAAGACAACACCAGAAAACTACAGACCAATATCCCTGATGAATATTAATGCAAAAATCCTAAGGAAAACACAAGTAAACTGAATTCAACAGCACATCAATAGGATTATACACCATGACCAAGTGCGATTTATTCCTGCAATGCCAGGATGGCTCAGGCATTAAAATAAATTTAATATACCACAGTAACAGAATAAAAACAAAATCATGTGATTATCTCAATTGATGCAGAAAAAGCATTTGACAAGATTCAACACCGTTTCAAGATAAAAACACTCAGCAAACTAGGAATAAAAGGTAATTACATCAACATAATAATAACCATTTATGAAAAGCACACAAGTATCTCCATACTCAATGATAAAAGATTGAAGGTTTTTCCTCTAAGATCATGAAAAGGAAAGATGCCCACCCTGACTACCTCTATTCAACACCATAATGGAAGTTCTAGCCAGAGCAATTAGGGAAAAAAAAAAAAAAGAAGTAAAAGGTATCCAAATTGAAAAGGAAGAAGTCAAACTACTTCTGTTTGCAAATGACATAATCTTATATGCACAAAGCCCTAAAGAGTACACATTAAAAAAAATCTGTTAGAACTAATAAACAACTACAGCAAAGTTGCAGGATAAAAAATCAACATAAAAATAAGTTGTGTTTAAAAAAACAAAAGAAAAAAATAAGTTGTGTTTCTATATACTAATAATGAACAAACCAAAAAACAAATTAAGAAAAATTCAATTTACAATAGCATTAAAGTAATTTAAAAATTAAGAATAAAAGTTACCAAGGAGGTGAAAGACTTTTACACTGAAAACTATAAAACATTGCTGGAAGAAATTAAGGAAGACATACATAAACAGAAATATATTCTGTGTTCATGGCTTGCAAGAGACATATTGTTAAGATTTTCATACAACCAAAGCAATCTACAGATTCAACGTAATCTCTACCAAAATCTCACTGGAAATTTTTTAAAGAAATAAACTGTAAAATGCATCCAAAAATTCATGAAATCTCAAGGGACCTCAAATAGCCAAAACAATTTTGAAAAAGAACAAAGTTAGAGGACTCACATTTCCTGATTCCAAAACATATTACAAAACTATAGTAATCAAAACAATATGGTACTGGTATAACAACAGACAAATAGGCATATAAAATACAACAGAAATCTGAGAAATAAACCCTAACATATATGGTCAAGTGATCTTCAACAAGTATCCCAACCAACGACATTCAATGAGGGAAGTACACTTTCTACAACAAATAGTGTGGGGAAAACTGTATATCCTCATAGAAAAGAATGAAGTTGGACCTTTATTTTACACCATGCATAAAAGTCAACTCAAAATAGATTAAAGATTTAAACAAAAGGCCTAAAATTATAAAACATATAGAAAAACATAGGGGAAAAACTTCATGACATTGGTCTTGACTGATTTCTTGGACATGACACAAAAGTACACCAAAAATAGACAAATGGGATTACATCAAACCTAAGAAGCTTTGTAACTCATAGAACATAATAAATAGAGTGAAAAAGGCAACCTATGGGATGGAATGATGTATTTGCAAATCATACATCTAATAAAGGATTAATATCCAGGGTATGTGATAAAGGTTAATATAAACAATTCTACAACCCAATGGAAAAAATTAACATACCCTGATTCAAAAGGGGGAAAATGGAGAAGTGTGGCCAAGATGGCAGAGTAGGAAGACCCTGAGCTCACCTCCTCCCATGGGCACACCAAAATTACAACTATTTACAAAGCAACTATCTATGAGAATAACCTGATACTAGCAAAAATGATTTTCCACAACTAAAGATATAAAGAAAGAACCACAATAAGATGGATATGAAGGGCAAAGACACAGCATAGTCAAGACACATACCACTGTGCATGTGACCCGCAAATGGGAAAATAATCACAATTGCAGAGGTTCTTCCCAAGGAGTGAGTGGTCTAACCCCTACATAAGGCTCCCAACCCAGGGGTTGTAAACTGGGAAGACAAGCTCCCAGAATGTCTGGCTTTGAAGGCCAACAGGGCTAGAATATGGGAGAGTCAGAGGGCTGTAAGAAACAGAGACTCTTAAAGGGTAAGTGCAAAATCTCACAAGGTCCAAGTCCCAGCACAAAGGCAATAATTTGAAAGGAACCTAGGTCAGATCCATTTGCTGATCTTGGAGACCTTCCCAGAGAGGCAGCAGGCAAATACAACTCACCCTGGGGACACAGACATTAGTAAGGAGATCAAGCATTTATAAAGTTAGTAGGAAGGTTAAAAAACAAAAGAAGTATAATCATCTATATCCACAAGAAGTAGTTAAAGGATACACAAAACAAAGTGATGTAAAATATGACTCCAAAAACATTAAACATGGGGGTGTGTGTGAAGGAGTAAATATGCAGGGTTATTAGGACATGTTCAAACTTAAGAGGTTATCAACTTAAAATATCATATAGAGAGAGGGAGAAGGAGAGAGAGAGAGTTATACATGAACTTCATGGTAACTAAAAACCGAAAGTTATGATAAATACATACACAAAAAACAGAAATGAATCCAAATATAACCTTAAGCATAGTCATCAAATCAGAAGAGAAGTGAGCAAAAGAAGAAGGAAGGAACAAAAAAAGTACAGAAACAACCAGAAAGCAATAAACAAAATGGCAAGAGTTTCATACCTATCAGTAAATAACTTATTTATTTTAAATAAATAATTATTTAAAGTAATTATTTAAATAATTACTTTAAATGTGGGAGTGGCCAAGATGGCTAGGTATAAAGATGCTGAGCTCAAATCTTCCCACGGGTACACCAAGGTTGCAACAATTTGCAGAGTGGCTATTGATGAGAATGGCCAGAAGACTGGCAGAGGAGACCTTCTAAAACTAGAGATGTTGGGAGGGAACCACAGAGAAATGGGTGGGATGGTAAAGATGTGGTATTGTCAGGATCCATAGCCCCAGGTTGGCAAACCACAAAAGGGAGGATAACTGTAATCACAGAGTTTCTCCCCAAGGAGCTAGTGAACCCCACATTGGGCTCTAGAGCCCAGGGTCCTGCATGGAAAGATGAGTCCCCAAAATGCTTTGATTTGAAGGCCAGTGGGGCTTGCTTTCAGGAGAGCTGGAGGGCTGGGGGAAACAGAGAATCCACTCTTGAGGGACACATATAAGATCTCACATGCTCTGGGACCCTAGGCAGAAGCAGTAATTTCAAAGGAGCCTGGGTCAGACCCACCTGCTGATGTTGGAGAGCCTCCCAGAGAGGCAGGAGGCAGTTGGAGATCAACTTGAGGATATGAACACTAGTGACAGCCATTTTGGGGAGCTCATTCTACAGTGTAGACACTGGTGCTGGCAAGGACCATTTTGGAATCCTCCCTCAAGCTTCTTAGTGCTGGCACCTGGCTGGGCTACCAGCATTTAGGCACCAGTACTGGGATGCCTCGGGGCAAGTAACTGCCCAGGCAGACACTCAGCCCCACCCAGCAGCAGGCAGGCTGCATTAAGACCCTCCTGAGTCCACAGTCACCTTGGGATATGGCTCTGTCCATCAGAGGGTCTAAGGCCCAGCCACAAACATCAGTGCACTGACCCTAGCCCTGGGAACCCCAGGGCCCTGTAAGCCAGAGACACTGGGAGCCAACTCTGCCCACCAGTAGGCCAGCACTAGTCCTGGGACCAGCCTTACCCACCAGTGAGTAGGCACCAGACTCAGGATGCCCTGTGCCTCAGCCCCACCAACCAGTGTACTGAAATAACAATACTGGATCCCTCCAGGGCCCTGCAGCCAAAGATCCTGTGACTCAGTTCTGCCCACCAGTGAAGTAGCACTAGCTGCAGGACCTGATCTCACCCACCAGTGGGCAGGCACCAGCCCTGGGATTCTTGGCTCTCAGACCCCACCAGGAGCAGGAAGAAACCAGACCTAGGACTACCAGAGTCATGTAACCTCCAGTACCAGGACACAGCCTACACACCAATGGGTGGGCACCAGCTCTGGGACACCGTGGGCCCCAGCCTTGTTCACCAGCAGGACAACACCAGCTCTGAGACCCCCAGACACCTGTAGTGAGAGAACAGAGAACCCGGCCCCACACACCTGTAAGTTGGAACTAGTCCTGGGAACCCCTGGGCCCCAGCACCACCCAAAACCAGATCCAGCAGGCCAAAACCAGCTCTGAGACACCTTGGACCCCTCAGCCAGTTTTCCCAGGATCAAGCCCCACTCACCAGCAGGACAACACCAGCTTGAGGGACCCCGGGCCCCACAGGCAGCCATATCAGGAAATGGCCACACCCACCAGTGGGCCAACAATAGCCCAGGGACCCTCCAGGGCCCAGCAACCTGCAGTCTTGTGACCCAGCAATACCAGCCAGTGGCTGGCAGCCTCCACACAAGGCAGGGCCTGGCAATCAACCAGACCAGGGACCACCAACACCTACCAGACCACCCACAGTAATCAGCCTTCTACACCAGAAGGACCCACACAGACCAAATAATGGGCACCCCTAAAGCATATAGCTCTGGTGACCAGAGGGGAGAGAGTGATGCTGGGACACAAAGGACATCCTCTATAAAAGGCCACATCTCCAAGGTTGGGAAAGGTAACCTACTTACTAGATACAAAAAAATAAAACCATCAAATTAGACAAAACGAGGAATAGAGGAATATCTTCCAAATGAAGGAACAAGATAAAACCTCCAAAAGAAGAACTTAGTGAAGTAGAGATAGGCAATCTACCTTACAGAGTATTCAAGGTAATAATTGTGAAGATGTTCAAAGAACTAGGGAGATGATTGGATGAACAGAGTGAGAATTTAGAAGTTTTAAACAAAGAGAAAATATAAAGAAGAGTCAAACAGAGATGAAGAAAACAATAACTGAAATAAATAATACACTAGAAGTAATCAACAGTAGATTACATGATACAGAGGAATGGATCAGCAAACTGGAAGATGGAGTAGTGTGAATAACAGATTAAAATAAAAAAGAATTTAAAAATGAGAAAATGAGGATAGTTTAAGATACCTCTGAGACAACACTAAGCATACTAACATTCACATTATAGGAGTCCCAGAAGGAGAAGAGAGAAAGAAAGGGAAAGAGAACATATTTGAAGACACACTAGCTGAAAACTTCTCTAACCTGGAAAAGGAAACAGGTGTCCAGGAATAGGAAGCACAGAGTCTCAAACAGGATTAACACAAAAAGGACCACACCGAGACACACTATAAATAAAATGGCAAAAATTAAAGATAAAGAGAGAATCTTAGGAGAAGCAAGGGAAAAGCAACAAGTTACTTACAAGGGAACTCCCATAAGGCTATCAGCTAACTTTTTAGCAGAAACTCTGCAGGCCACAAGGGAGTGGCACACTACGTTTAAAGTGATGAAAGGGAAAAACCTACAACCAAGAATACTCTACCTGGCAAGGCTTTCATTCAGATTTGATGGAGAGATCAAAAGTCTTACAGAGAAGCAAAAGCTAAAAGATTTCAGCACCACCACACCAGATTTACAAGAAACGTTAAGGGACTTCTCTAAGCAAAAAAGAAAAGGCCACAACTGGAAACATGAAAATTATGAAAGGAAAAATCTCATTGGCAAAGAGAAACATATAATAAAGGTTGTAAATCAGCTACGTACAAAGCTAGTAGGAAGGTTTAAAGACAAACGTAGTAAAATCATCTTAACTGCAGTAAGTAGTTAAGAGATAAAACAAAAAGATGTAAACTATGATGTCCAAAACAGTAAACTTTTGGCAGGGAGTAAAAACGCAGCCTTGTTAAAATGTGTTTGAACTTAAGAGATCAGCAACTTAAAATTATCACATAAATATATACATTACTGTGTACAGTGTAGTGAATATAGTAAATAGCTATGTAATATCCTTGTATAGTGATATTACTAGACTTTTCAAGGGGATCATTTTGAAATGTATAGAAATACCAAAAAACTATGTTGTATAACAGGAACTAACATAATGTTGTAAGTCAGTTATACTTCAAAAACAAACAAATAAACTCATAGAAAAAGAGATCAGAATTGTGGTTACCAGAGGTGAGGAATGAGGGAATGGGGACTTGAATGAAAGCAATCAAAACTTCCAGGTACAGGATAAATAACTACTAGCGATTTAATGTACAATGTGATGAATATAATTAACATTGCTCTATGTTATATATGAAACTTGTTAAGAGAGAAACTCCTAAGAGTTCTTATTACAATAAAAACATTATTTTTTCCATTTCTTTAATTTTATATCTATAATGATGTTGGATATTCATGAAACTTATTGTGATAATCATTTCATGATGTATATAAGTCAAATCATTATGCTGTACACCTTAAACTTATATAGTGCTGTATGTCAATTATATCTCAATAAAACTGGAAGAAACAAATAATTAAATTAAATTAAATGGACTGAATGCTCCCATCAAAAGACAGAGTGGCTGAATGGATTAAAAAAAAAAAAAAAAAAACCCTATATATATATATGCTACCTACAAGAGACTCATTTCAGATCTAAACACATAGAGACTGAAAGTGATGGAATGGAAATAGGTATTCCATGCGAATGGACATGACAAAAAGGCTGGAGTTAAATACTTATATCAGATAAAATAGAATTTAAAACAAAACAGTAACAAGAGACAAAGAAAGATATTACATAATGATAAAGAAATAAATCCATCAAGAAGATATAATAATTGGAAATATATATGCACCAAACATAGGAGCACCTACATACAATAAACAAATATTAACAGACATAAAGGGAAAAACTGCAAGTAACACAATAATGGTAGGGGACTTTAACACCCCACTTACAATAATGGAAAGAAAATCCAGATAGAAAATCAAAAAGGAAATAAAGGAAATATTATCCTTAAATGACACACTAGACCCAATTGACTAAATAGATATATATAGATCATTACGTCCAAAGTAACAGAATATATGTTCTTTTTAGGTGCACATTAACCAGGATGGAACACAAATTTAAGAAGACTGAAATTATATCAAGCATCTTCTCCAACCACCAGGTCATGAAACTAGAAATCAACTACAAAAAAAAAACCCACAAAATAATGGAAAAAACATAAAAACGTGGAGTCTAAACATCATGCTACTAAACAACCAATGGTTCACTGAAGACACAAAAGAGTTAATCAAAAAGCACCTGGAGATAAATAAAAATGGGAACACAACATTCCAAAATCTATGGGACCCAGTAAAAGCAGTTGTAAGAAGGAAGTTTACAGTGATACAAGCCTACTTCATAAAACAAGAAAAATCTCAAATAAACAATCTAACTTTACATGTAAGCAACTATAAAACAAAGAGCAAACAAAACCCAGAGTTCATAGAAGGAAAAAAAATAATAAAGATCAGAGAAAAAATACATGAAATAGAGATTAAGAAAAATAATGGAAAGGTCAATGAAGCTAAAGGCTGGATCTATGAAAAGATAAAATTGATAAACTTTTAACCACACTCATCAAGAAAAAAAGAGAGACAGCTTAAATACATAAGTTGAGAAATGAAAGAAGACAAGTTACAACCAACAGCACAGAAATACAAAGGATCATAAGGGAATATTACCAAAAAAACTTGTATACCAATAACATGGCCAACCTAGAAGAGATAGATAAATTTCTAGAAATGTAAAATCTCCCAAGACTAAATCAGGAAAAATAGAAAAAATGCACAGACTGTTTACCAGTAATGAAATTGAATCAGTAATCAAAAAAATTCCCAACAAACAAATGTCTAAGATGAGATGGCTTCACAGGTGATTTCTACCAAACATTTAGAGAAGTTAACACCTATCCTTCTCAATCTACTCCAAAAATTGAACAGGAAAGCATACTTCAAAATCCATCTTTGAGGCTGGCATCACCCTGATTCCAAAGCCAGACAAAGACACTACAAAAAAAGAAAATCACATGCCAATATCACTGATGAACCAAAATCCTCAACAAAGTATTAGGAAAGCGAATTTGAAAATACATTAAAAGGATCATACCCCTTGATCAGGATTTACCCCAAGGATGCAAGGATGGTTCAATATCTGCAAATCAACCAATGTGGTACACCACATTAACAAATTGAAGAATAAAAATCATGTGATCATCTCAATAGATAAAGAAAAAGCATCTGACCAGAGAAAACCATCAATTTATGATAAAAACTCTCAACAAGTGTGTATAGAGGCAATATAACTCAAAATAATAAAGGCCATATATGACAAACACACAGCCAACATAATACTTAGTGGTAAAAGCTAAAGCAATTTCTTCAATATTAGGAACAAGACGAGGATGCTCACTTTGCCACTTTTATTCAACACAGTATTGGAAGTTCTTAGCCACAGCAACCAGACAAGAAAACAAATAAAGTAATCCAAACTGGAAAGGAAGAAGTAAAACTATCTCTGTTTGTAGATGACACGATACTGTATATAGAAAATCCTAAAGATGCCATCAGAAATCTGCTAGAACTAATAAATGAATTCAGTAAAACTGCAAGATATAAAATTAATATGCAGAACAATCTATCAGAAAAAGAAATTAAGAAAACAATCATACTGACAATTGCATCAAAAACAAAAATATCTAGGGATAAAACTAACCAAGGAGGTAAAAGACTTGTACTCTGAAAACTATAAGACACTGAGGAAAGAAATCAAAGATGATGCAAACAAATGGAAAGATATACTGTGCTCATGGTTTGGAAGAATTTATATTGCTAAAGTGACTGACCATACTTCCCAAGGCAATCTACATATTCATTGCAATCCCTATCAAAATACCAATGGCATTTTTCAGAGAACTAAAATAAATAATGCCAAAATTTATATGGAAAAACAAAAGATCCCAAATCACCAAAACAACCTTGAGAAGTAAGAACAAAGCAGAGGTATCATGCTCCCTGATTTCAAATACACTACAAAGCTACAGTAAATAAAACAGTAGTACTGGCACAAAAACAGATCAATGGAACAGAACATACATCAATGGAACTAAATAGCAAGCCCAGAAATAAACCCATATTTATATGCTCAATTAATCTATGACAAAGGAGGCAAGAATACACAATGGGGAAAATACAGATTCTTCAATAAAGGTGTTGAGAAAACTAGACAGCAAAAGAATAAATCTGGACTACTTAGTCACACCATTAACAAAAATACACTCAAATGGAATAAAGACTGAAATTTAAAACCTGAAACCATAAACCTTATAAGAAAACATAGGCAGTACGATCTTTGACATCCATCTTAACAATATTTTTTTTTTGGATCTGTCTCCTCAGGCAAGGGAAACAAAAGCAAAAATAAACAGGTGGGACTACATGAAACTGAAAAGCTTTTGCATAGCAACATAAACTGTCATCAAATAAAAAGACAGACTACTGAATGGGAGAAAATATTAGCACGCAATATATCTCATAAGAGCTTAATACACAAAATATATAAAGAAGTCATACAACTCAACATCAATAAAAGCAAACAGCCTGGTCAAAAAATGGGTGGAGGACATGAACAGACATTTTTCTAAAGAAGACATACAGATGGCCAATAAGCACATGAAAACATGCTCAACATCATTAATCATTAGGGAAATGTAAATCTAAAACTCAATGAGATACCACCTCACACCTGTCAGAATGGCTATCATTAAAAAGACAACAAATAAGAATTGTTGATGGGGATGTGAGAAAAGGGAACTCTCCTGCACTGTTGCTGGGATTGTAATTTGGTGAAGCCACTATGCAAACTGTGCAGAGGTTCCTCAAAAATTAAAAATAGAATTACCAAATGATCCAGAAATTTCACTTGTGGTTTTATCCAAAGAAAACAAAATCACTAATTTGAAAAGATATATGCACAAATTGTAGAATTATTTACAAAATCCAAGATATGGAAGCAACCTAACTGTCCTGTAGATAGACATGTGGATAAAGATGTGGTATATATAGAATACTTATAAGCTCAGCTTTTATAACATACTTGAAGGTAAGAAAGATGATAAATTCATCTAAGTACTCTCAGCATCTACTTCAGTGCCTGGTAACCAATGTATTATATTTAAGTATATCTAAATCTTATCAACTCCAAAGTTCCAATTCTCATCATCTAAATCAGGTGTGGTTAAGGCTCAGGATGTAATCTACCATGGATCACAGTTCTTCCTATCAGGGACGTCTGTAAAAAAAACAAATTATCTGTCCTAGCCATACAACACTGGGTCAGACATAGTTATAGACATTCTGGATCAAAAAGGGGTAAAATGTAAGGTAAAATGGAGTCACCAGTCCAAAGAAATTTTGAAGTCCATCTGTGCAAACTTTATTAGTTTTCCATGATTTGCAGCTCTAACCTCTGGATCATTTCCCTCCTTTTATGAAATGTAGCAAGAGACTGTAGTTGGGTATTTTATCAGCCTGTTTCCTGCCAGTAGAATTGAGGAGGTGGTCCAACAGCCTTCTTTTAGTTCATTCACACTCTCTCTTTCAGTCTAAGCTAGCAGCGTTTCTGCTGGCATAAAATGCTCAAGAGCTTTGTGGGTCTCCTGTGTATGTCATGGGGATTCACTTCATGAGACAAGAAGCTCCTCTGCAGATCATTGTTAGAGCACCCTATCTCTATTTCTGACTTCTGCTAAGATAACTGAGGCGACCTAGGGGCCACACACTTAATATCTTCAAAGAGCCTTTCCTACAACTGAATATTTTGATTTTTACATCACTCTGAAGCTTTAGCACAAATTGCAGAGTCACATCCTCAACCTTTTCTCTAGAGTACACTGACCTTCCTCATTTGAGAGTATTTTGCCATTTGAGTAAGTGAATGGTTTTTCAGCTCATCAAGATTGTATAAAGCAATCTAAGTTCTTCCTATATGTTCTTCAAAATTCTCCCTTCTCCACCCATTCCATGATTTTAAAGCCACCCTACACTTTTAGGAGTTTATTATGACTGCACCCCACTTCTAGCTACCAAAATAAGTACAGATGACCTTGAACAACACAGATTTGAACTGTGCAGGTCCACTTCTACGAGGATATTTTTTTCAATAAATACATACTACAGTACTACATGATCCATGGTTGGTTGAATCCGAGGATGCAGAAACTTGGAAATGAAGGAGTGACTGCAAAGTTACATGTGGATTTTCGACTCTTCAGAGGGTTGGTGCCCCTAATCCCTGTATTATTTAAGGGTCAATTGTATTAGTTAACTATTCCTTCCATAACAAATTACCATAAACTCAGTGGCTTAAAACAACACCCATTCACTGTCTGACAGTTCTGTAAGTCAAAATCGCAACAGGCTCAGCTTGTTACTGTGCTTAGGGTTGCACAAGGCTGACATAAAAGTGTCAACTAGCCTGGGTCCTACTTTCTATAGGATCTGGGAGAAAATTAACTTCCAATCTCCTTCAGGTTGTTGGCAGAATTCATTTCCGTTCATGATTTCCATGTGGTCCCCTACATCTTCAAGCCAGTAAAGGTGAGTCAGGTCCTTCTCATGCTTTAAACCTCTGTGACTTCCCCATATGTTGCATCTTTCTCACTTTCTATTCTGCCTTTCTCTTCTGTTTTTAAGGGCTCATGTGATTACACTGAAACCTCCTAAATAATTCATGATAACCTCCCTACCATTTAAAACTTTTTTTTATTGGAGTATAGCTGATTTACAATGTTGTGTTAGTTTCAGGTGTACAGCAAAGTGAATCAGTTATGCATGTATGTATATCAACTCTTTTTTTAGATTCTTTTCCCATATAGGCCATTACAGAGTATTGAGCAGGTGCTTATTAGTTATCTATTTTCTATATAGGAGTATTTATGTCAATCCTAATCTCCCAATTTATCCTTCTCCCCAACCCTCTGGTAACCATAAGGTTGGTTTCTACATCTGTAAGCTTATTTCAGTTTTGTAGATAAGTTCATTGGACCCTTTATTAGATTCCAAATATAAGCGATATCATATGATATTTGTCTTTCTCTGTCTGACTTACTTCGGTCAGTATGACAACCTCTACATCCATCCATGTAGCTGCAAGTTGCATTATTTCATTTTTTTTATGGCTGAGTGATATTCCATTGTGTATACTTACCCAATCTTCTTTATCCATTCCTCTGTCAACGGACATTTAGGTTGATTCCATGTCCTGGATACTGTAAATAGTGCTGCAATGAACACTGGGGTGCATGTATCTTTTTAAATTATGGTTTTCTCTGGACACATGCCCAGGATTGGGATTCTTGGATCACATGTTAGCTCTATTTTCAGTTTTTTTAAGGAACATCCATAATGTTCTCCATAGTGATTTTACCGATTTACATTCCCACCAACAGTCTAGGAGGGTATTCTTTTCTCCACACCCTCTCCAGCATTTAGTGTTTGCAGATTGTTAGATGATGGCCATTCTGACCAGTGTGAGTTGATACTTCATTGTAGTTTTGATTTGCATTTCTTTAATAATTAGTGATGTTGAGCAACTTTTAATGTGCTTTCTGGCCATCTGTATGTCTTCTTTGGAGAAGTGTCTATTTAGGTCTTCTGCCCATTTTTTGATTGGGTTGTTTGTTTTTTAGATACTGAGTGGCATGAACTGTTTGTATATTTTGGAGATTAATCCCTTGTCAGTTGCTTTATTTACAAATATTTTCTCCCATTCTGAGGGGTGTCTTTTCGTTTTGTTTATGGTTTCCTTTGCTCTGCAAAAGCTTTTAAGTTTAATTAGGTCCCATTTGCTTATATTTGTTTTTATTTTCACTACTCTAGGACATGGATCAAAAAAGACCTCACTGTGATTTATCGCAAAGAGTATTCTGCCTATGTTTTCCCCTAAGAGTTTTATAGTATCCAGTCTTACAATTAGGTCTTCAATCCATTTCAAGTTTACTATGTATATGGTGTTAGGGAGTATTATAATTTCATTTGTTTACAGGTAGCTGTCTAGTTTTCCCAGCACTATGTATTGAAGACTGTCTTTTCTCCATTGTATATTCTTGCCTCCTTTGTCATAGGTTAGGTGACCATAGGAGCATGGTTTTATCTCTGGTTTTCTATCCTATTCCATTGAACTATATTTCTGTTTTTGTGCCACTACCATATTGTCTTGATTCCTGTAGCTTTGTAGTATAGTCTGATCCAACAACCTGGAGGAAACAGGGAGCCTGATTCCTCCAGCTCTGTTTTTCTTTCTCAAGATTGCTTTGGATATTCAGAGTCTTTTGTGTTTCCATACAAACTGTAAAAATTTTTTTTTCTAATTCTGTGGAAAATGCCATTGGTACTTGGATAGGGATTGCATTGAATCTGTAGATTTCTTTGGGTAGTAGAATCATTTTCAAAATATTAATTCTTCCAATCCAGGAATATGCTATATCTCTCCATCTGATTGTGTCATCTTTAGACTACTATAAGCAACTATATGCCAATAAAATGGATAACGTGGAAGAAATGGACAAATTCTTAGAAAAGTACAACCTTCCAAGACTGAACCAGGAAGAAACAGAAAATATGAACAGACCAATGACAACTAATGAAATTTAAACTGTGATTAAAAATCTTCCACAAAAAAAAGCCCAGGATCAGATGGCTTCAGAGGAGAATTCTATGACACATTTAGAGAAGAGCTAACACCTATCCTTCTCAAACTTTTCCAAAATATAGAAGAGGGAGGGCCACTCCCAAACTCATTCTATGAGGCCACCATCACCCTGATACCAAAACCAGTAAAAGATGTAACAAAAAAGAAAATTACAGGCCAATATCACTGATGAACATATTTTAATATAAAAATCCTCAACCAAATACTAGCAAACAGAATCCAACAGCACATTAAAAGGATCATACACCATGATCAAGTGAGGTTTAGCCCAAGAATGCAAAGATTCTTCAATATACACAAATCAATACCATATTAACAAATTGAAGGGAAAAAAACATATGATAATCACAATAGATGCAGAAAAAGCTTGTGACAAAATTCAACACCCATTTATGATAAAAACTCTCCAGAAAGTGGGCATAGAGGAAACCTACCTCAACATAATAAAGGCCATATATGACAAACTCACAGCCAACATCATTCTCAAAGGTGAAAAGCTGAAAGCATTTCCTCTAAGATCAGGAACAAGACAAGGGTGCCCACTCTCACCACTATTATTCAACATAGTTTTGGAAGTTTTAGCCACAGCAATCAGAGAAGAAAAAGAAATAAAAGGAATCCAAATTGGAAAAGAAGAACTAAAGCTGTCGCTGTTTGCAGATGACATGATACTATACATAGAGAATCCTAAAGATTCTACCAGAAAACTAATACAACTAATCAATGAATTTGGTAAAGTAGCAGGATACAAAATTAATGTACAGAAATCTCTTGCACTCCCACACACTAACAACAAAAAATCTGAAAGAGTAACTAAGGAAATCCTCCTATTCACCATTACAACAAAAAGAATAAAATACCTAAGAATGAAGTTACCGAAGGAGACAAAAGACCTGTATGCAGAAAACTATAAGACACTGATGAAAAAAATCAAAGATGATACAAACACATGGAGAGATATACCATGTTCTTGCACTGGAAGAATCAACATTGTGCAAATGACTATACTACGCAAAGCAATCTACAGATTCAATGCAATCCCTATAAAGCTACCAATGGCATTTTTCACAGAACTAGAATAAAAAATTTTACAATTTCTATGGAAACACAAAAGACACTAAATAGGCAAAGCAATTGTGAGAAAGAAAAACAGAGCTGGAGGAATCAGCCTCCTGGACTTCAGACTATATTACAAAGCTATGGTAATCAGGAAGGTATGGTACTGGCACAAAAATAGAAATATAGATCAATGGAGCAGGGTAGAAAGCCCAAAGATAAACCCACACACATATGGTCCCTTATCTTTGATAAAGCAGGCAAGACTATACAATGGAGAAAAGACAGCCTCTTCAGTAAGTGGTGCTGGGAAAACTGGACAGCTACATGTAAAAGAACGAATTAGCATACTTCCTAACACCATACACAAAAATAAACTGAAAATGGATTAAAGACCTAAATGTAAGGCCAGACATTACAAAACTCTTAGAGGAAAACATAGGCAGAAAACTCTATGACATAAATCACAGCAAGATCCTTTTTGACCCACCTACTAAAGTAATGGAAATAAAAACAAAAATAAACAAATGGGAGACTAATGAAACTTAAAAGCTTTTGCACAGGAAAGGAAACCATAAACAAGATGAAAAGACAGCCCTCCGAACGGGAGAAAATATTTGCAAATGAAGCAAGTGACAAAGGATTAATCTCCAAAACATACAAGCAGCTCATGCAGCTCAATATCAAAAACACAAACATCCCAATCCAAAAGTGGGTAGAAGACCTAAACAGACATTTCTGCAAAGATATACAGATTGCCAACAAACACATGAAAGGATGCTCAACATCACTAGTCATTAGAGAAATTCAAATCAAAACCACAATGAGGTATCACCTCACACCAGTCAGAATGGCCATCATCAAAAAATCTACAAACAATAAATGCTGGAGAGGGTGTAGAGAAAAGGGAACCCTCTTGCACTGTTGGTGGGAATGTAAATGGAAACAGCCACTATGGAGAACAGCATGGAGGTTCCTTAAAAAACTAAAAATAGAACTACCATAGGTCCCAGCATTCCCACTACTGGGCATATACCTTGAGAAAACCATAATTCAAAAACAGACATGTGGGCTTCCCTGGTGGCACAGTGGTTGAGAATCTGCCTGCCAATGCAGGGGACACGGGTTCGAGCCCTGGTCTGGGAAGATCCCACATGCCACAGAGCAACTGGGCCCGTGAGCCACAATTACTGAGCCTGCGCATCTGGAGCCTGTGCTCTGCAACAAGAGAGGCCGCGATAGTGAGAGGCCTGTGCACCGCGATGAAGAGTGGCCCCCACTTGCCGCAACTGGAGAGAGCCCTCGCACAGAAACGAAGACCCAACACAGCCATAAATAAATAAACAAATAAATAAAAACAAAATTTAAAAAAAAATCAATTGACCATAATTAAAAAAAAAAAAAAAAAAAAAAACCAGACATGTACCACAATGTTCACTGCAGCACTATTTACAATAGCCAGGACATGGAAGCAACCTAAATGTCCATTGACAGATGAATGGATAAAGAAGATGTGGCACATATATACAATGGAATATTACTCAGCCATAAAAAGAAATGAAATGGAGGTATTTGTAGTGAGGTGGATGGACCTAGAGTCTGTCATACAGAGTGAAGTAAGTCAGAAAGAGAAAAACAAATACCATATGCTAACACATATATATGGATTCTAAAAAAAAAAAAATAATGGTTCTGATGAACTTAGTGGCAGGACAGGAATAAAGATGCAGACATAGAGAATGGACTTGAGGATATGGCGGCCAGGGGAGGGGAAGCTGGGACGAAGTGAGAGAGTAGCATTGACATATATACACTATCAAATGTAAAATAGATAGCTAGTGGGAAGCAGCTGCATAGCACGGGGAGGTCAGCTCAGTGCTTCGTGACAACCTAGAGGGGTGGGATAGGGATGCTGGGAGGGAGGCTCAAGAAGGAGGGGATATGGGGATATATGAATACATATAGCTGATTCACTTTGTTATACAGCAGAAACTAAACAACATTGTAAAGCAATTATACTCCAATAAAGATGTAAAAAAATTTAAAAAAATATGTAAGCAATAATATATTAGGTTGTTATACTAGTCCTCCAAAAGTTTTCACCACCAAAGTAAAATTTTAATATTTGTTATTTCTTTCATATCATTTTGTTATGCTGTTTCATTAAGATTTCATTTTCAATACGAGCTAGGCAAATGTTTTCTTGACTTTAGCAATCCTCTTCATTTTAGTACATTTCTGAAAAATTAATACTTTCTTCATCCCTAACAATTCTACTGTTAGGAGTTTATCATAAAGATAAGTTCACCCACATCTACAAATGTGACAAGGATACACAAAGATAGGTATAGAGTGTTCATTGTAATCGTGTTTCTAAGAGCCAACAAAAATCAGATAACAACAGAAAAATAAAACAAATTAAACTGAATACATAACTCCATCAAAGGCAAATTATTTAAAATTATGGAAAATGATAGTTTCTATGTAGCTATATTAAAAGGAATTATTTCTACATATATCTATAGTATGGAAAAATGGAAAACAAATTTAAGTGACAAAAGCAGCTTATAAACTGGTGTATCTTATGTGTTTTAAATAATATTATGTATACATCTTTTATATTAAAACTATATGATACAAAATTTTTTAAAAATCAACCTTCAAAATACTTTTTTAATCTGTTCACTTCTCCTCATCTTCTTAGTCTGAACTACTTGTGTTCTCCAAACTAGAATATCTCATCAATAATTAAACTGCTGATAATTCTGTTAACGACCCACAACCATTTTCCCCACAGCAGTGAATGAATTTTGTCTTTGAACAAATATCATGAATTTTCCCACTGCATCTATGATAAAATTCAAATTACAAAAATGGCCTATTTTCTAGTCTAAGTCTGTATTCTAATTTTCATAGCTTATATCAGTATGTAATTATATTTATTTGTGATTATTCATTAAATGAATAGATGGTAAACATTCATTATTCATTTAATGAATAGATGGTAAACTCCATGAGGGAATGGAGGAGGGAGATATTGGGTGATTTGATTTAAGAGGTCTTTCCTAAAAGATATTGACTATATTTAATAACAACAAAAATATTAATAATAACCACCACTGAATGTTTATTAAATTCCAGTGTTCTCTATGACAAATGTATTATATTAAGTACTGCTACTTCTTACTACAATCCTTTTGAAAATGTATTATTCATATGTTTCAGATGAAGAAACTGGAGCTCAGGAATTTTAAGTAATTTGCTCAAATTATACACCTAACAAATTATGAAACCCAGGTCTGACTGCCCCCAAAGTCCATGTATTATCAACTTCATTACAGTGGCTATTTACTTATCTGCAGACTAAATTCTTCATATTAAAAATGTGACCCATAGATATAAATATATATATATATATATAATATAGATGTACAAATTTTTAATATTACATAGCAAGTTACTAGCAAAGTTGGGACTTTAAACATCATCTGATTCCCTGCCCAATATTCTTTCTAACAAAATAAACCAGACAAAATAACTGTATCAGTCTAATTTTCAGGGAATTTAATAAAGTAAAAATTTCCTCCAAAGTTGACTATATTTTCACACGCAAAAGTTGCACAATAAAGACATGCACTGCTTTATTGTAAATTTGTATGTTCCTCACCTTTAAGACTAACCATTCTCCTATCCTTCTTTCTGCTTCTCTTCATCCTCATGCTGACTCTTGATCTTCACATGCGCTCACAGCCACAGCATAGATTTCAAGACAAGACCACATTTGAGTCAGAACTCTAAGCCAACCCTTTAAGGTTCTGCCTCAGGTCTCTCTTAAGCCCTATTCTTCTACTTGGTTCTTCTGCCTTATTCCCAAGCTCCCTTTCTACTTTATTCCTCCCCCCACATTTCTCGTGTTGAACTTCAGCATCCATTGGGCTCTACCCTTGGACCCTATGTCAGAGATGAGATTCCCATATCCATCAGACAACTACAAGCTGCTCTTCCAATTATCACCTGCCTCCAAGTTCCTGTCCTTGTACTCTTCACACCTGTCAGGACACTCACTAATCCCTCTTGAATCCCTCCCTTTATTTTCTACCCATTTTTTATTGCTTAGATCACAAGCTGCTATACTCAGCCTACAAAGAACATAACCTTTTCCCCTAGCTAAAACAGCTGTTGGGTCAATTACCCTTGGAGTTTCCAGTACTCCCCAGAGTAAGAATCTTCTTTCTAATCACAACCAATCTCTACCTCCTTGCCCGATCCTCTTATTTGGAATCAGTCAAGCCTGGATGAGACTAACAGGAACAAAGAGGTATGTTACATTATGAATATAATAAATGCATTCCTCTCAGAGGAGAGAATGGCAATCTTTATTAAACTGGTGTTGATTCTAGCATTTTGGAAGGCTTTGCTGAATCCATCACTGATATCTCTAATGATAGAAGATTCTCTGAGAGCATCATGAAGAAAATTGGATATAAGCTTACAGCATGAGAATACACACTGCTGAGTGGGTATAATGCTAAATAATAATGAGATGACCTAAAGAGAGAAGCTGATGAGTCATAGGAAGACACAGTAAGTGTTGCAGACAAATTAAGTAGCACAAGACTCACTTTAGGAGTTCAGGGAAAAGATCAAAATGTAGGATGGCATTAAAATATCACAGATGTGTTTCCTCAAAACTTGAATCCAACAGAAAACACTGTTGGAAACTGAAAATCTTGAGCTGCTATTAAAAGGTAAATTAAAAATTCTTGAACATCAGTTTCAAAAAATTCCACATAAAATTTCCTACAAAATGTTAAAAAATAATTTTATTCTCATAAAAATGAGAAAATCTATTTTTTAAAGTGACAGCAATAACTAAAGCCCAGAAAATAAAAAGATGAGTTGAAATTCAAATTCTGATTATTTACTAGGGTATGAGGCTATGTACAAGAAACCACTTTTCCTTTGTAAAAAATATAACTTAATTTTCAAAGGCTTGATTAATAATAAATAATTTAAAGCTCTAGTATATCTGCTTTAAATCTCCAGGTTTTATATTTAACATCATTTTAACAAGACCACCTCTGAGAATATATTATAATACAATTGCAACTAAGAAGCTAGCAGACATTCTTCTAAATACCTTAACCAAAAATAATTCAAACTAGGCCATTTAAAGAGAAGAAAACAAGGGAATATTTTGAATAACTTAGAATATAAATGGGACACTAATTGGAAAACAAATCTCTAATCTAAAACACTAAATCATTTGGATAATGTTATTTAAGATAACTAACATTTGGGACACAGGAAGACAAAATTCACGAGTCAATTTTGTTAATTACGTGTGGATTATCTGCCTCCGGAGGTGGTGTCCTGTGCTACAATTCTTAAACCTATACCTACCCAGATAGAAAAAAAAACCCTAACTCTTTAACAAAATTGCCAAAGGTAATGGCTGCAGGAGAGTGTACAAATTCTATTTCTATCTCCAGCCATGAGGGACATACCATGAAAAACATGTTTAGTGACCATCCTACAATATTATCTTTGCCCTAGATAGCTAAGCCGTGGCCAGGGCAGGTTCACAAGGGAGGAGATGGGTGGGAGAAAGCAAAAGGGACTATGAGAAATAGATGTGAGATCTGCATGTTTAAATATATACTATTTGCCCAGTATGAACATCTTCATCATTTCTGCCAGGCTTTCATATATTCCACTATTTTTATATACTATGTGATAAAACAAGAAATCTTTAGAAGTTGTGTTTGTCATCAAGCTTCCTGTCAGAGAGGAAAACATTTCCCTGACCTTGCATCACCTCCAGTACCCAACCTGGCTCCAGCCTTTCTTCCAAACCCATTCCCTCCTCCACTGAAATATCATATCTTCCAAACTTCCCATCTCTCTCCACCATCTGTCCATCAGACTGGTTCAAAATAATCAAGTTCACAGAAAAAGATACCACTGAGCAGGGGTTAGCAGGAATAAGTATGGAATCTGAAAGCATCCATGGAGTGGACCAGCTATGAAGGGCTACTTCGACACTATGGGCAGATACAGCTTCCATGCAAGCAACATTTCACTCTCTTCCTCAACCAAACCATGCTTTTTCAAACAAAACAGTATGAACAGTTTAGATTGCTTTTCATTTGAAGTTGAGGTAACGAGGTGAAATGCCATTTGAATAGAAGCTGCATCTTCTCTTAAAGCACTTGAACTTCCAAGAGCCCAAGAGAGAATGCTTAGCCCAGTGGACCCAGTTTTTTAATTCACATGTTCCCCTTTCTCTAGACACATGTCTCTCTCATAGCTAGAGTTTTTTTTTTTTGTTTTTTTTTTTTAAACATCTTTATTGGAGTACATTTGCTTTACAATGGTGTGTTAGTTTCTGCTTTATAACAAAGTGAATCAGTTATACATATACATAGATCCCCATATTTCTTCCCCCTTGTGTCTCCTGCCCTCTCACCTTCCCTATTCCACCCCTTTAGGTGGTCACAAAGCACCGAGCTGATCTCCCTGTACTATGCGGTTGCTTCCCAACTAGCTATCTATTTTACGTTTGGTAGTGTATATGTGTCCATGCCACTCTCTCACTTTGTCCCAGCTTATGCTTCCACCTCCCCGTATCCTCAAATATATTCTCTAGTAGGCCTGTGTCTTTATTCCCGTCTTCCCCTAGGTTGTTCATGACCATTATTATTATTTTTTTTAGATTCCATATATATGTGTTAGCATATGGTATTTGTTTTTCTCTTTCTGACTTACTTCACTCTGTACGACAGACTCTAGGTCCATCCACCTCACTACAAATAACCCAATTTTGTTTCTTTTTATGGCTACGTAATATTCCATTGTATATATGTGCCATATCTTCTTTATCCATTCATCTGTTGATGGAAACTTAAGTTGCTTCCATGTCCTGGCTATTGTAAATAGAGCTGCAATGAACATTTTGGTACATGACTCTTTTTGAATTATGGTTTCTCAGGGTATATGCCAAGGAGTGGAATTGTTGGGTCCTATGGTAGTTCTATTTTTAGTTTTTTAAGGAACCTCCATACTGTTCTCCATAGTGGCTGTATCAATTTACATTCCCACCAACAGTGCAAGATGGTTCCCTTTTCTCCACACCCTCTCCAGCATTTACTGCTTATAGATTTTTTGATGATGGCCATTCTGACCAGTGTGAGATGATATCTCATTGTAATTTTGATTTGCATTTCTCTAATGATTAATGATGTTGAGCATTCTTTCATGTGTTTGCTGGCAATCTGTATATCTTCTTTGGAGAAATGTCTATTTAGGTATTCTGCCCATTTTTGGATTGGGTTGTTTGTTTTTTTGATATTGAGCTGTATGAGCTGCTTGTAAATTTTGGAGATTAATCCTTTGTCAGTTGCTTCATTTGTAAATATTTTCTCCCATTTGGAGGGTTGTCTTTTCCTCTGGTTTATGGTTTCCTTTGCTGTGCAAAAGCTTTTAAGTTTCATTAGGTCCCATTTGTTTATTTTTGTTTTTATTTCCATTTCCCTAGGAGGTAGGTCAAAAAGGGTCTTGCTGTGATTTATGTCATAGAGTGTTCTGCCTATGTTTTCTGCTAAGAGTTTGATAGTGTCTGCCCTTACATTTAGGTCTTTAATCCATTTTGAGTTTACTTTTGTGTATGGTATTAGGGAGTGTTCTAATTCCATTCTTTTACATGTAGTTGTCCAGTTTTCCCAGTACAACTTACTGAAGAGGCTGTCTTCTCTCCAATGTATATTCTTGCCTCCTTTATCAAAGATAAGGTGACCATATGTGCGTGGATTTATCTCTGGGATTTCTATCCTGTTCCATTGATCTATATTTCTGTTTTTGTGCCAGTACCATACTGTCTTGATTACTGTAGCTTTGTAGTATAGTCTTAAGTCAGGGAGCCTGATTCCTCCAGCTCCTTTTTACTTTCCCAAGATTGCTTTGGCTATTGGGGTCTTTTGTGTTTCCATACAAACTGTGAAATTTTTTGTTCAAGTTCTGTGAAAAATGCCATTGGTAGTATGATAGGGATTGCACTGAATCTGTAGATTGCTTTGAGTAGTATAGTCATTTTCACAATGTTGATTCTTCCAGTCCAAGAACATTATATATCTCTCCATCTCTTTGTATCATCTTTAATTTCTTTCATCGGTGTCTTATAGTTTTCTGCATACAGGTTTTTGGTCTCTTTAGGTAGGTTTACTCCTAGGTATTTTATTCTTTTTTGTTGTGATGGTAAATGGGATTATTTCCTTAATTTCTCTTTCAGATTTTTCATCATTAGTGTATAGGAATGCCAGAGATTTCTGTACATTAATTTTGTATCTTGATACTTTACCAAATCCACTGATTGGCTCTAGTAGTTTTCTGGGAGCATCTTTAGAATGCTCTCTGAATAATATCATGTCATCTGCCAACAGTGACAGTTTTACTTCTTTTCCAATTCGGATTCCTTTTTTTTTTTTCTCTTTGACTGCTATGGCTAAAACTTCCAAACTATGTTGAATAATAGTGGAGACAGTGGGCAACCTCGTTTTGTTCCTGATCTTGGAGGAAATGGTTTCAGTTTTTCATCATTGATAATGAGGTTGACTGTGGGTTAGTCATATATGGCCTTTATTATGTTGAGGAAAGTTCCCTCTATAACTATTTTCTGGAGGGTTTTTATCATAAATGGGTGTTGAATTTTGTTGAAAGCTTTTTCTGCATCTATTTAAATGATCATATGGTTTTTCTCCTTCAATTTGTTCATCTGGTGTATCACATTGATTGATTTGCATATATTGAAGAATCCTTGTATTCCTGGGATAAACCCCACTTGATCATGGTGTATGATCCTTTTAATGTGCTCTTGGATTCTGTTTGCTAGTATTTTGTTGAGTATTTTTGCATCTTTGTTCATCAGTGATATTGGCCTGTTGTTTTCTTTCTTTGTGAAATCTTTGTCTGGTTTTGGTAACAGGGTGATGGTAGCCTCATAGAATGAGTTTGGGAGTGTTCCTCTCTCTGCTATATTTTGGAAGAGTTTGAGAAGGATAGGTGTTAGCTCTTCCCTAAATGTTTGACAGAATTCGCCTGTGAAGCCATCTGGTCCTGGACTTTTGTTTGTTGGATGACTTTTAATCACAGTTTCAATGTCAATGCTTGTGATTCGTCTGTTCATATTTTCTATTTCTTCCTGGTTCAGTCTCGGAAGGTTGTGCATTTCTAAGAATTTGTCCATTTCTTCCAGGTTGTCCATCTTATTGGCACATAGTTCCTTGTAGTAATCTCTCATGATCCTTTGTATTTCTGCCATGTGAGTTGTCACTTCTCCGTTTTCATTTCTAATTCTATTGATTTGCGTCTTCTCCCTTTTTTTCTTGATGAGTCTGGCGAATGGTTTATCAGTTTTCTTATCTTCTCAAAGAACTAGATTTTAGCTTTATTGATCTTTGTTATTGTTTCCTTCATTTCTTTTTCATTTATTTCTGATCTGATCTTTATGATTTCTTTCCTTCTGCTAACTCGGGGGATTTTTTGTTCTTCTTTCTCTAATTGCTTTAGCTGTAAGGTTAGGTTGTTTATTTGAGATGTTTCTTGTTTCTTAAGATGAGATTGTATTGCTATAAACTTCCCTCTTAGAAATGCTTTTACTTCATCCCATAGGTTTTGAGTCATCGTGTTTTCATTGTCATTTGTTTTTTGGTATTTTTGATATCCTCTTTGATTTCTTCAGTGATCTCTTGGTTATTAAGTAGTGTATAATTTAGCCTCCATGTGTTTGTATTTTTTTACAGATTTTTTCCTGTAATTGATATCTAGTCACATAGCATTGTAGTCAGAAAAGATACTTGATATGATTTCAATTTTCTCAAATTTACCAAGGCTTGATTTGTGACCCAAGATATGATTTATCCTGGAGAATGTTCCATGAGCACTTAAGAAGAAAGTGTATTCTGTTGTTTTTGGATGCAATGTCCTATAAATATCAATTAAGTCCATCTTCTTTTATGTATCATTTAAAACTTGTGTTTCTTTATTTATTTTCATTTTGGATGATCTGTCTGTTGGTGAAAGTGGGGTGTTAAAACCCCTACTATGATTGTGTTACTGTCGATGCCCCCTTTTATGGCTGTTAGTATTTGCCTTATGTATTGAGGTGTTCCTATGCTGGGTACATAAATATTCACAATTGTTGTATCTTCTTGGATTGATCCCTTGATCATTATGTAGTGTCCTTCTTGTCTCTTATAAGTCTTTATTTTAAATTCTATTTTGTCTGATATGAGAATTGCTACTCCAGCTTTCTTTTGATTTCCATTTGCATGGAATATCTTTTTCCATCCCCTCACTTTCAGTCTGTATGTGTCCCTAGGTCTGAAGTGGGTCTCTTGTAGACAGCATATATACAGGTCTTGTTTTGTATCCATTCAGGCAGTCTATGTCTTTTGGTTGGAGCATTTAATCCATTTACACTTAAAGTAATTATCAATATGTATGTTCCTATTACCATTTTCATAATTGTTTTGGGTTTGTTTTTGTAGGTCTTTTCCTTCTCTTGTGTTTCTTGCCTAGAGAATTTCCTTCACGTTTGTTGTAAAGCTGGTTTGGTGGTGCTGAATTCTCTTAGTTTTTGCTTGTCTGTAAAGGTTTTAATTTCTCCATCAAATGTGAAAGAGATCCTTGCTGGGTAGAGTAATCTTGTTTGTAGGTTTTTCTCCTTCATCACTTTAAATATGTCCTGCCACTCCCTTCTGGCTTGCAGAGTTTCTGCTGAAAGATCAGCTGTTAACCTTATGGGGATTCCCTTGTGTGTTATTTGTTGTTTTTCCCTTGCTGCTTTTAATATTTTTCTTTGTATTTAATTTTTGATAGTTTGATTAATATGTGTCTTGCCGTGTTTCTCCTTGGATTTATCGTGTATGGGACTCTCTGTGCTTCCAGGACTTGATTAACTATTTCCTTTCCCATATTAGGGAAGTTTTCAACTATAATCTCTTATTTCCTTTCCCATATTAGGGAAGTTTTCAACTATAATTTCTTCAAATATTTTCTCAGTCCCTTTCTTTTTCTCTTCTTCTTCTGGGACCCCTATAATTCGAATGTTGGTGTGTTTAAAGTTGTCCCAGAGGTCTCTGAGATCGTCCTCAATTCTTTTCATTCTTTTTCCTTTATTCTGCTCTGCAGTAGTTATTTCCACTATTTTATCTTCCAGGTCACTTATCTGTTCTTCTGCCTCTGTTATTCTGCTATTGATCCCTTCTAGAGAATTTTTAATTTCATTTATTGTGTTGTTCATCACTCTTTGCTTGCTCTCTAGTTCTTCTAGGTCCTTGTTAAACGTTTCTTGTATTTTCTCCATTCTATTTCCAAGATTTTGGATCACCTTTACTATCATTATTCTGAATTCCTTTTCAGGTAGACTGCCTATTTCCTCTTCATTTGTTAGATCTGGTGGGTTTTTGCCTTGCTCCTTCATCTGCTGTGTGTTTTTCTGTCTTCTCATTTTGCTTAACTTACTATGTTCGGGGTCTCCTTTTCGCAGGCTGCAGGTTTGTAGTTCCCGTTGTTTTTGGTGCCAGTCCCCAGTGGCTAAGATTGATCAGTGGGTTGTGTAGGCTTCCTGGTGGAGGGGACTAGTGCCTGTGTTCTGGTGGGTGAGGCTGGATCTTGTCTTTCTGGTGGGCAGGTCTACATCTGGTGGTGTGTTTTGGGGTGTCTGTGTCCTTATTATGATTTTAGGCAGCCTCTCTGCTAATGGATGGGGTTGTGTTCCTGTCTTGCTAGTTGTTTGGCATATGGTGTCCAGCACTGTAGCTTGCTGGTCGTTGAGTGGAGCTGGGTCTTGGCATTGAGATGGAGATCTCTGGGAGATTTTCACCATTTGATATTACGTGGAGCTTGGAGGTCTCTTGTGGACCAGTGTCCTGAACTTGGCTCTCCCACCTCAGAGGCACAGCCCTGACGCCTGACTGGAGCACCAAGAGCCTGTCCTCCACACGGCCCAGAATAAAAGGGAGAAATACGAGAAAGAAAGAAAGAAGGAAGAAGATAATAAAATAAAATAAAAAGTTATTAAAATAAAAAATAATTATTAAAAAAAATTTTTTAAGTAATAAAAAAAAGAAAGAAAGAAAGAAGAGAGCAACCAAGGTAAAAAACATATCCACCAATGGTAACAAGTGCTAAAAACAATACATAAAAAAAAAAAAATGGACAGACAGAACCCTAGGACCAATGGTAAAAGTAAAGCTATACAGACAAAATCACGCACAGAAGCATACAGATACACACTCACAAAAAGAGAAAAAGGGGGAAAAATTTATATCGTTGCTCCCAAAGTCCACCTCTTCAATTTGGGATGATTCGTTGTCTATTCAGGTATTCCTCAGATGCAGGTACATCAAGTTGATTGTGGAGATTTAATCCACTGCTCTTGAGGCTGCTGGGAGAAATTTCCCTTTCTCTTCTTTGTCTGCACAGCTCCTGGGGTTCAGCTTTGGATTTGGACCCGCCTCTGCATGTAGGTCACCTGAGGGGGTCTGCTCTTCGCTCAGACAGGACGGGGTTAAAGGAGCAGCTTATTTGGGGGCTCTGCCTCCTTCAGGCCGTGGGGACGGAGGGGAATGGAGTGCGGGACGAGCCTGCGGTGGCAGAGCCCTGCATGACCTTGCAACAGCCTGAGGTGCACCTTGTGTTCTCCCGGGGAAGTTTTCCCTGGATCACGGGACCCTGGCAGTGGCGGGCTGCACAGGCTCCCGGGAAGGGAGGTGTGGATAGTGACCTGTGCTTGCACACAGGCTTCTTGGTTGCTGCAGTAGCAGCATTACAGTTTCATGCCTGTGTCTGGTGTCTGCACTGATAGCCACGGCTTGTGCCCATTTCTGGAGCTCCTTTAAGCAGCGCTCTTAATCCCCTCTCCTCGCGCACCAGGAAGCAAAGAGGCAAGAAAAAGTCTCTTGTTTCTTCAGCAGTTCCAGACTTTTTCCCGGACTCCCTCCCTGCTAGCTGTGGTGCATTAACCTCTTCAGGCTGTGTTCACACAGCCAACCCCAGTCGTCTCCCTGGGGTCTGACCTCCGAATCCCAAGCCTCAGCTCCCAGCCCCCACCCATCCCGGCGCATGAGCAGACAAGCCTCTCGGGCTGGTGAGTGCTGGTCGGCACCGCTCCTCTGTGCGGGAATCTCTCCACTTTGCCCTCCGCACCCCTAATGATGCGCTCTCCTCCGTGGCTCTGAAGCTTCCCCCCTCCGCCACCCACAGTCTCTAATGGAGAAGGGGCTTCCTAGTGTGTGGAAACCTTTCTTCCTTCACATCTCCCTCCCCCTGGTGCAGGTCCCTTCCCTATTCTCTTGTCTCTGTTTTTTCTTTTTTCTTTTGCCCTACCCAGGGACGTGGGGAGTTTTTTGCCTTTTGGGAGGTCTGAGGTCTTCTGCCAGCGTTCAGTAGGTGTTCTGTAGGAGTTGTTCCACATGTAGATGTATTTCTGATGTATTTGTGGGGAGGAAGGTGATCTCCACATCTTACTCTTCTGCCATCTTGAAGGTCCCCCCCTCATAGCTAGAGCCAATATTTTCTCAAACAAGAGGGTGGGTGACTACAAAATATTTGTGTATTTGTTTGATCGAATCCAGTGTCCACCTGGGTTGTAGTAACTGCTCAGGTGAGAGAACATGATTATTATCACCTGATTCTTTGATTAATAAATCCAAAATATCCTTCCACTAGCAAGCTAAATCTATTCAATTTTACTGTCCTATTTTTGATTAATCTCCTAAGAACCCTCTCAACTCTTTCCTCTGTTCTCTTTATCTCAAGTATCTAATTTAATTCCCTCATGTAATAGGCCACCATTCTGCAATTCTTAGTTTCTTTGTTTCTTTCTTTTGTAGCCAATCTCTTTGCTACACTCAAACTCTACACTTCATTACCCATTTAGTACTAACACTTGCCTAGCTAAACTTATTTTGAAAATCAAAAATTTCCCACTGCTCAAATAATAAGCCCACCTTTAAGCCCTTTTCTTAATGTTTATTTACCTGGTAACATTGCCCAATAAAGTCAGAGAGAGACTTTGAATATAAGATTAGTTACATATACTTTAAAAAATTGAATAAATTATATATTTTTCAATAAGATAGATATAATATCAACTCTTATAATAAACTTGCCTAGATTACAAAATACCCTATAGATGAAGTAAAGCATGTAGTTATAATAGCTCCATGTTGTCTGGAAAGGTTTCCAAGGTTTTGCCTCATTTGTGCTACTCTAACCTCAGCAGAAGCTTAGAAAAATCTATAGAGCATTTCACCCTTTCTGATTATGTAAAATGATTATGACTCAACTGCTGGCAGATACCCCCTACATTGGCGTATTCTGCCAATCATTACTGTGGGAATCTTCACCCTATAGCTTGAATTTGCTTCTGTTGGCCTTGTCCAGTAGGACTTGTTGAATTAACTGAACAAGGACTACATCTTACACTACATTCTATTTACCACATAACCGAGCCAATATAATATCAACTTTTTAACGTGTTTCAAGACTAATATAATGCTGATTTTCCACTGGGAAAAATTCTATGGAATTTAAGAGCTTTCTGAAATGAGTTATGATTTCCTTTTATGGAGAAAACATCAGGTAAAATTGTTTAATAAAATTATCAATTTAAAACTATGAGTGCAAGTTCTATAAAAATCTCTATTCTGTTGCTCTAAAATAAAAATTCTACATTTTAACTGCTTTTTTCTCTCAAAGAATATTAAAGGCATATTTATGGTAGTATTGTATAGATAATATTATTTTTTCAGCAAAAGAAAGGGTGTTTTAGTAATCTAAGAATGCTTATGGGCCTGCGTCACTGGACTAGAAAATGCAATAAGAATTATGTATACTTAATAAGAATATCTATATTTGCTTTGTAGATTACTTATCATTGACTTATTAAAGTGAGCATAAATATAGTTAAACCATAATCTTCCAAATCCTACAATGATGTAAAAACAAATTACATGTCAAAAGAATGTTAAAAAGATCATTGGTATGTAAAAGTTTTCAAACTGACATTCAGCAATGATTTTCTAAGATAATCAAAGTTAAATAAAAGAAGTTAGAATTCATAGACTTCTTATTAGCCTAAGAAGAAGATACTAAGTATAAAGTTCCATTTTATATAGGGAAGGTGAAAATGATGCTTTAACCATTTCAAGTGTTTGATGTCAAAGGTGAATAGATTTGTAAAGTTTTGACATAATTATTTTGTGAGTTTGAGATTCTTAAAAAATTGGTGAAGATAGAGACTTCAGAACTCCCTAAATCTTTAGACATTGTGGTTTGCTCTGCAATAGCCTTAGACCCTCTTAGACCTTTTGATTTAAAAACAGTTAAGTGAATCCAAAAAATCAAAATTAGGGATGGGGGAAGAAGGAGGACAAGGAGAGGAAAGGATTAGAGAAAATGTCTAGAGTTTGTTTTCTGCCTTGTATGGAACTAGAGAAAATAGGATCATCTCATGCAATTGATCTGAAAATTAAGCATGATAGCCATAATTGAAGGTGAATATGGAAAATATAATTCTTAGTGACCACCTTCTATTAACATTTTCATACTTATTGCCTTCTTTTCAGACCAATTTTTTAGTAAAAAATATTATTAAATCTCAATCACTAAAAATGCATTTATTAAACATAAAAGGTGGTACTACATATAGTCCCTGGTCCAAAGAAGTAAAATCTCTTCTTCAAAAAGTACTACATCTAAGAATTAATAGTACAACCAAAAGGAAAACAACAAATTTTCTGGCTTAAATCTGCTCATTTCATTTTGTGAAGATTTTGTAGCATGGCATATGACAGCTGAAATATAAATTATCCTTTACAAAAATGTCAAAATGATTTGTTGGAAGAAAAAACTCAAGATTTTAAAACACACTTTTGGTCTACAACCACATATTCATCAATTCAAAACTGCCAAAACAGAAAATAAAGAGTTAACATTTCATTGTCTAAATTAAAAAATACTTACATTATGGACTTTTCCAGGCGACTTCCCTGTGAACCAACAATCTCCCCCAATGTACAAAACACTTGTCCCAGAAAGTCCTAAAATAGATAAAAGGATTAAAGCTCTTAAGTTCCCAAACTGTCTTTACACTATGTATTTTGTACATCATATCTGCACTGTTTTCATTGTTAAAATATTGAATTCTCTAACTTCCAAGAATAAACAAAATAAGCTGAAAATGCACTAATTTTAGCATGTGATTGTCCCCTAAGTTTGCACAGCCTTTCGTCCTTTAATCACTAAGCTGGTTTGTTATTAAGAGTGTTTAGACATTGTGTTTATTTTCTTTCTCTTTTTTAAATTAAAATGAAAATGGAAAAAAGTTCCATGATTTGAATCCACAATTGGGTTGACTTGAGATGTCTCTGAAACTTCTAAACTTTTGGCTGAGAAGACAAATCATGAAAGAACAGAGCAGTGGTGGCCAGCACTAACAGTGATACTTACAAAGAAGCAGTGTGACATCATGGCTACAACTAGGATCCAGAGCCACACTGCCAGATGTCTGTTCCAGTACCACCACTGACCATTTGTGACTGTGGCAGTTATTAAACTCTCTGGTTTCCTCTAACATGTAGTCGTCCCCTTACAGAGCTATTTTGAGGTTTCAATGAGTTATTGCATGAGATAATATTAGCATATATTAAGTGCCTAAAAATGGGTTAAGTATAATACATTATAAAGTTATTAATGTACCACTAGATGATTCTTATTTTCAAGACTCAGAATAACCTTGCAAAATGAGAGGTCTGTTACTAATACTAAATTTCATGTATAAAGAAACTAATCATCTAGGAGGTTATTTCTTTCATGTTTTAAGCAGCCAGTAAATAGCAGAGTCAGAACTAACCCAGATATTCTGATTCAAGACTGAAATACTGCCTAAGGATATACATATCATAAATACAATGCAACTTCCCATGTCAATAAAATAAGGGCTCCAACACCATCTGGATATGTGGGTCAAGAAAATATAGAGGTGGTTCAGGGTGAGGCACTCTCTCTAGCATAGCCTGTGTAAGAATCCAAGCTGTCCTAAAGGAGAAAGTGGGAGATCTCCCTAAATTGTACTGTGAACTGGCCCAGGAAAAGCCTTAAGAAGGATGGGCAGAGGAATGACAGTAAACAAAATGTTGTTTTAAGTTTCACTAAATAAAAATTTTAAATGCCTAACAAGCCATAAAAGTAAAAACTGTGTTATTCAGGGTAAGTTGCTATAAGTCTCATGACAGGAAAAAAAACACTGTAGACTAGGATGGTCAAGGGAATATTTTCCCAAAGTAAGTAAGCCTTGAGAACCAGGTAGGAATCAGATCATGGATAGAAGACAGTTGGAACATTTGGGTCCTAGAGAACAAATCAGAGTATCAGGCAAGAATGTAATGAGAAAAGAGCAGACCTCAAATAAAGGGCAGAAACAGAGATAAAGAATCAAGACTGTGGAGGGCCCTCTTGGCCAAGCAACAACAAAAACAAAGTTGCCTTAGATTAATGAGAAGCAACTGGCAACGTTTCAGCAATTCAGGGACACCATTAGAACAGTGCATTTAGAAGATTACTCAGATACCAATTTGCAGAATGGACTGAGGAGTGAAGAAAAATCTGGAAGCCAGATCAATCAGAAGGCCACAGTAGTTAATAAGAAGCAAAGTGTTAAGGCCCAAGCTAAAGTTGTAGCAAATGCTTGGGAACAGTGCACAGAAAAATGGCAGGATTTGGTGTAAGCTGTACCTGCACATGGTGGGGGGTACGGCAATGGAGAGAGGGAGAGAGAAACAGAAAATAAATCTGGATTTGGAACTTGATGGCTGACAGAATGGCAATAACTTCATAAAATTGCAAATCATTTTAAATTTTGCTTTCGAGTAAGCAAAAAGTACTTAAGGTAAAGCCTTGACATATTTAAATTAAATATCCTTAAAAATAACATGTCTTTCCCAATTTCATAAAAGACTTTACAAATATGTTTATGGGTTTTTTAAAACAAACGTAAATTTTTCTAAGTCTCATGGCACATAGAGGGAGCTTAATACTAAAGATTTGGAATATGTCATTGGTCTTGTAAGTCAGCAGCAAAAAATACATGGGGATTCTGGAACTCTTTCCTAAGGATACCGATATTGATGGACAGCTGCTCATACTACATATTAAATGGATTTGGCCAATGGAGTAACAAGTCTCAGTAAAAACTGTTCATTGCTGTAATGACTCAAGAAAACAGAACAGATATATTGAGCAGTCCATATTAGAGTAGACACATATTAGCAAATAGAGAACACACACAGATCATCATTGCTGAACAAAAAAGGAAATATAAAGTCAATAAAATGTACTCCAAAAAGATATAGTATGCATCTGCACACATTATAGTTATTGCACTCTTTGCCCCTAAATATTTATGGTAATTATGTAATTATTTTACATCTGCCTATGTTTGTGTATTCCCAATTAAGCAACACATTTACTACTCACAATGCAAAAATTAGCACATAATATTTAATATTTGTCTACTTCTCCTTGTGTTGGAAAACTCTAGTGAATCCATTTTTTGTCGTCTCAATGGTCCACATTTCCTATGCATTTTACACAATACTAGTAATATAATTAGTGCCCCTTAATGGATATTTTTAGATATGTGTTCTGTAGTTAGATAAAGATAGAAATAAAAACTAGCTATAATAGAAACTGCTTTACTATTTCTTATTATAGTGTTGTATTCCAGTTGATGAGCCACCATAGTTAGGTCATAATAGAATTTCCATTATAAATCCAAGCACTTTTCTACAATTCTAATACACACATAGACCAAATCCACTTTACAGTGGCTGGCAACTGAGAAATGTTTCAATTTATTCAATCATATTAACTACTGGGCTTTCCAAAAACTGACCATGATACTTGTTAAATGTATTCACTATTATTTTATAATCTAAGTAATACACAGATAGAACTTAGTTTTGAAATCTGTTTAAATGACTATAAACCATATTGTTAGTATATAACAATATAACAATATAAGATGCATTCTGCCACTCTTTAAAAGTATCCAAATATTACCCTAAATCCAATATGCTAGTAATAAAACTGGAAGGTTTATCACTGAGCAGTAGAGGAGACAAGAAAAAAAAAAAAAAAAAAAAAACAGAGTATAGCAATACAAAGCATCATAATAATAATATGTTTCACATTGCATAGGTAGTTTTTATAAAACGTAGCAAATCAGAAGAAGTGTTTGGATTATTTCCATAACAATCTAAATATAGTTTTATTACTAGCATAACACAGCTCAAAATCCAAGCGAACATCGCTGTACTATCAGATTCCAGCTGATTACTCTACATTTATGTTTCTCTTCTCTTTCTTGTTAATATTCAGAGGAATGTCTACTTTAATTGTATGCATGAGCATAATATCCTAATTTCTTCAGAATTATTTTTTTTTTATTATACCCACATTTACATTTATTACAGGGAAAGGATACATTAAAGTTAGCCATGGAAAGACACATAGGGAAGAATCCAGGAGGGTTCCAAATGGAAGTTTTCATTGTCCTCAAGATGCATTACTCTCCTGGCATTATTACTTTATTATTTCATTTGTACCAATCTTTACTAATGATTTCCATCCATCTATATTTTATATTATGTTATAGCAAGAAACTTATCTATACTCATGAAAATTACACTGATGCTATGTGCTCTAATAATTCCACACAAATAAAAAGGTAATTTACTTTGCATTAAATTAACTGGTTTTGTGTTGGTTTGTATGCTTGCTTGCTAGGTATTACTATTAATGATTACTATATATTCTTTATAAAAGATTTTTTACATACATACATTTATTTATTTATTTAGGAAAGCAGAATGACATACTCCTCAGGAGTGAGAATTATAAGAGGTTAGACTGCCTGTGTTTGTATTTTGGCTGAAACATTTACTAATGCCTCTACACCTCAGTATCCTAATCTATAAAATACACTCTGTAAATAATACTTGCCAATTAAATTGTTGGGAGGTCTAAGTAAGATAACGTATGCAAAACACTTAAATGCTTGGAACATAGTAAGAGTCTAATAAATATATGCCTCCTCTCTCCTCCCTACTTTCCTGGGTTAAAGAATATTACTACATACACAAAACTTTCCACTTGCCACTAGATTCCAGTACTGGAGATACTATAATTATCTGAATAAAATAATACATTTTCTTTTCCAAAACCACTTTACACTCATGGTCAATAAATATGCTCATTTTGAGTGTCATTATAAAACCCAAAAGTGTCTTATCTTAAATGTTAACAAGTATACATACAAATATATCTATGTAGAGAATGACATTTTTAAAACAATAGTATAATGAACCAGGAGGTGTGGTTTCATATTAACTGGTAAATAAAATTTCTCATTTCTATACTATTACAAAGCTAACCAATGAATGTAGATTATCATCAGCATCATCATAAACAATTTTATAAGCATTCGATAGTGTGGCATCTTTTTCCTAAAAGAACTACAAAGATAATCTTTAAACGGCTTTCCTGTTTTATAAAATGACCAATGAGCATAGAAAATATTTTTAATTAATAGATAATTCAAATTAAAAGACAAATGGGTTATTGATAGCTAAGTTTTAACACAGCACAGTAATTGAGTACAGTCAACTGTTCAGGAGTTAATCATTCATTCTTGATAAGATAGAGTCATGATTTGCCTCCACTTATTGCTTTTACCCATTTTGTGATCATTTAGCTTTTTTAAGCACATGCACACTAAGCCAGTAAAAGCAAGAGAAAATAAATGATACAAAATTTCTCGCTTTTATAAAATTTTAACCATTGTGGAAAAAAATTGGTGAGGAAAGTTTGTATAACTTGTGAAATTTTATTGTCGGCATTATTTACTAATATTTTACTGTTGGTACTCCCTGCTAATATTGCTAACTTCCTCTATATTTAATTAATTCATACTAATCACAGCAACTATAGAGATTGAGGAGTGACTTAGTTATATTATGTACTATATACTAATATGACAATCATTTATAATAATCAAGAATGGTGCTTCTTTGTTCAGTAATCTTTCCTACTTTCTTTTTTTTTTAATAAATTTATTTATTTATTTTATTTTTGGTTGCGTTGGGTCTTTGTTGCTGCGAGTGGGCTTTCTCTAGTTGTGGCGGGGGGGGCCACTCTTCGTCGCAATGTGCAGGCCTCTCATTGCAGTGGCCTCTCCTGTTGCAGAGCACGGGCTCTAGGCACGTGGGCTTCAGTAGCTGTGGCACTTGGGCTCAGTAGTTGTGGTTTGTGGGCTCTAGAGCGCAGGCTCAGTAGTTATACCACACGGGTTTAGTTGCTCCATGGCACGTGGAATTTTCCCAGACCAGGGCTCGAACCCGTGTACCCTGCATTGGCAGGCGGATTCCCAACCACTGCGCCACCAGGGAAGCCCCTACTTTCTTAATGGTTGTGCTGTTTGGGGTATAAAGCAAACTCAACATGAAGCAATTCGATTTAATATTTTAATAAAAATAATTGGTCCCATTTTAACATTATAATAATACACCTTTTTTTTCAATCAAGCATTTGTCTTTTTAATGAATGGATCCATCTACAAAGCAAAAATGCTAATCCTACCTCCAAGAAATTAACACAAAGTTCTTTTTTTTCCCCACCCACTCCTGAAATTTATTTTTAAAATGCACAGAAATAATATAAACAGTAAAAAGTATATACAAAGAAAAATAATTCCTCCACCTATTTCAGGACTAATTCTTACTACACACATATTACCAGTATCATCAAAATATCATACAAAGTTCCATATAATTCTCAAGAATATGCATACATATATATGTGTGTGTGTCCATGTGCAGTGTGTTTCTTCATATAATGTTTTCCACAAATGAGAGAATTTCTCACACATTATTATTAATAGTTCTAAACTTAGACATCAGTAGCTAAATTGTAAATATAATTTCAAAATTATACTCTAAAGTTGAATTTATTTTCCCTCAGCACAGTTGTTGATTTTCAAAATATTTCTTGCTTGATAAGAGTCCAAATGAAGGCAGTTAAATAAGACACTGAACGAAAATTAATCTTTCAATGAATGAGTAGTTATTGATCAAAATTAACCAATTTTCTAAAATTATCAACAACATACATATTTAAATTGTGAACCATACTATTTATAGATTAAGAATAAAGCTACTCTATTCACAAATACTATAACAAATCTATGGAAAATATTTACCTTCTAGAGGCACATCACTTTTTGTCTAGACGTTAGTTCTCATCAGTAAAGATGTGAGAAATGTAATATGCTAACAAAAAATGTTAAGTAAATATTCTCACTGCTGTTAAACATGATGATACAGTCAACAGGCTAAATAACTAGAAAGCTTACTATATATTACTATTAAATAATATGATATATATTATAGCATTATTAAATAATAAATATAATACTATCACACAATGTCATTAAATACTAAGCCCTGAGTAAGTGCCAGTTTTACATGCAAACAATCTCACCTAATATAACATAATGAGTGCCAAAGATACTGTCATCAAACCTACCTCAAGCACTGCCCCTAATTCTGTCTCAAAGTCTAAGATTCTACAAGACCATGTTGAAAATGCAAATAGAAACATAATCCATTTATTGAGCATCAGTCATAAATTCTTTAATTTGAATATGCTTATAAGGCTAGCTCTCATTAGCTGATAAAGACCAGAAAGCTTGCTACATAAAAAAAAGAAAGTTATTATTGAAAAGGCATCAGAGGATAGCATGGAGAGCTCTTTTACACAGGGCAGTCAGGCAAGGCCTCTAAGTAGATGACAACTAAGTAGAAATTTCAATAATAAAACAGAAAGAACCATGTGAACATTTGAGACAATAGGTAGGTAGGAGAAAAAGCAAGAACAAAGTCCCTGAGACAAGAAGGTACTTGGGGTGTTTAAGGAAAAGCAAGAGGGCCAGTGGGGTTAGAGTAGAATGAGCAAGGAAGAGGATGGAAGGAGAGGACGGAGCCAAGGGCCCATGATGGATTGTGTATTCTGTCTTAACTGTGGAGGGAAGCAACTGGAAAATTAATTTGAGCTAGAAAGTGATATGTCCTGACTAGCCTTTTTAAATGATAATTCTGGCTAATCATTTCCCACCAAATTTGTAAATGTTAAAGTTCCCCCAAGGTTCTATCCTATTCTCTTCTCCATTTATACTTTTTTATATAATTTTATTGAGTTTCAACTCTATAGGCTGACAGTTCTCAAGTCTCCAGAAATGGCCTAGTCAATATCTCCAGTTGGATGCTTACTGGGGTCTCAAACAACAAAAAACCTGCCCTGACCACTGATTTCTCTATTCTCATCCCCACCACCTCAGTCTCTTCCTCCCCAATGTACCCCATGGCAATAAACTGTACCTTCATTTATCCAGTTTCCAATAACCTAGGAATCATTCTATCTTCATCTTTTATTTTCATACCTGATATCTATGTCATCAGCAACCATATCACCAAAATATATTCCAAATCTGCCACTTCTTACCACTTCAAGGTCTATACTTACCAAATATTGTTTACCTAGCTAAATTAACAGCAGTTTTATAACTGGTCTCTGTTGGTTCACAACAGCAGGAGTTCCCTGGGTAAAACCTGAAACTGGCTCCTGTACACTGGGGCTTCCCAACCCCATTATCCACTTCAGCTGCCAGTTATTATTTAAATGTATAAATCAGATCACATCATCTTCCAGTGAAATCCATTAAAAAAAATCTAAATTCTTTAAACTTTGGCCTACAAATCTCCACATCATCTGAATTCTATCTACCTTTCCAAATTATTCCATTCTTCTTTCCTCACCATTCAGTCTATATAGGGTAGCTATCTTTCAGTCACACTAACACTAAATTACTTCCTGACTCAAGGTCTTTGCACTACCGTTCCTTTTGCCTGAAATGCTCTTCCCCTAGATTTTCAATAGTTCCCTCCTACTCTTTAATAAGTATACCCAGGATAAGAACTGGTGCAGAATCATGCTGCCTGGCTGAGGGAAATATAAGCTTCTAGCTAACTAGCTTCATGAGTCACTCTCTCTCAGTATCAAAATCTTATTAATATAAATGTTATAAAGAAGTAAGTTATCTTACCCATTTATTTCCATTTGTTTTTATTGAATAAATCTATATACTCCACTTCCCCAACTCTAAACTGTAAGCTGTTTTAGGACAAGGATCTTATTCATTGTTATATTTCTCAGCATTAGAAGAGTGCCTGGAATATATTTATTGCTTACCTGGTTGTGTGAATATACATTAGAATTCAGTTCAGTTATATATGGGTTAAACTGACATATTCTAATGAAAAACTCTTTCCCCACTTATAAATCTATTCCTATGAAAAATGCATTTCATGATCTGAACAATTAATTAACTTTCAAATGAAATTTTCAAATACAACTGATCTACATGTGGAAGTTTATATATATAATATTTAGAAAATATATCGAAGAACACACACGTCTTCACTGAAGGTTGGTATTTTGTGGCTGAAATAATCCAGTGAGCAATTAACTATCTAAAACAAAAACTGTAGTGGGTACCTTCCAAGACCAACCAAATGGATAAATGCATTTTGGATTGCCTGGTAGGTAGGAAAACTTAGTACGCAAAGTACAGTTTCGATGTTATCTGCTCCAGAACACCAAACAGAATCCTAGATACACCAATTATGGGCCTGTTAATAATCTTTTCATTAATGATGCAATTAAATTATGCAAATGGAAATATGTAAAGCAATTTCCTTAGAGAATCATAAAATGGATAAATCATCTAAAGGAATACATCCCTGGATTCCATAAGTCAGCTGTGAACATAATGTTTCTTCACTAAAATCTTGTCCACCACCAATAAAATCAATTAAAGTTATACTGATTCTTCATCTATTCACCTTGTATTCATTTGCGATGTTAGAAATCTAAGGTACAGTTCTATATTATATCTCCATTTTCCTTATTAGTACCAAAAATTTAAGACTGGTACTTAAGACCCCTAAGTACTAGAAACCAAATAAAATCATACTGAAAGTGGGATCTTTCAAAATTATCAGAAATGAGAAAGAGAAGAAGTTTATTATTGTTAACTCAAGGAGTCTCTCTTGCTACCAAATCCCTTTTGTAAAAGATAGGTGCCTGTACTCCACATGCAAACACAGGCACTTAGCAGTATTTCCTAAAAGGTTTCAGTTTTTATTTCCCTTTGCAAAATTGGCAGGTAGACAACCACACTTTTAAAGAACTGCATCTTCAGGGAATAAACCTAGTTTGTTTATTGGGTTCTCTGGTCTTTCAAATGCCTCTTGAATTCCTTTTGGGTTGAATGAGTTATATGCTCTTTTACCTAAAATCTGTACTTGGATGCTTTCAAATAAAGAAGGGCTTTTTTTGTTGTTAATATCTAGCAGAAATTCAAAGCAGTTATCTCTAACAATTCTTGTAACAATTCAAAAACACATTTCCTCCTTTTGACACGCTTCATCCACTCATAGCTCAGGCACTTATTAAGTAATTTGTGTTGCTTACTATATATATTTGAGAAATATAACAAAGAATAATGTGAGAATACATTAAAATGTGAGATAATATAAACTACAGGAACTATAAAAAGCTATGCAATACTCCAGGAGAAAAGTGATGAAAATGTGAACTAAGGCAGTAGCGGTAAGGAAAGAAGACAGAAGAGAAACAATTCTTTGTTAGAATGAGCAGGATTTGTTGACTCACTAGATGTGAGACAGGAAGAGGTTAAGGAAGACAGACCCTGAAATATAAGGGGAAGGAGATGTTAAGCAATTCTACTTGGGAGAGTTAGCACTCAGTTTCCATTCAGGAAAGGAAATGGGGTAAGATTCATAAAGAAGTGAAAACTGAAAAAGAAACATTAGTTCTAAAGGGGTGACTTTCTGTGATTGACCCAGGGCTGTCAGAGCTTTCTAAGACCTCCTCTGGGTAGGGGTTATCACTGCTCTCTAAAGGTATCACTAGAGCTTTGAGTGCAATACGCCAGGTGGAATATCTCAGAGCCCCTGGCTTTGATGGAAGTAGATTTAATGTGTTTAAAGTTAAACACAATTTGTTTCTTAGTTCCTTTTTAAAGGGTCTCTAAAGCACTGTGTTATGGTATTAAATGAGCCAGTATTATGTGTGCTGTTAATTATTTATTTTTATTCTCAGTCATTCAAGAACTAAGTGTATCTTTTTTTAAAGAATCATTTCAGAAACTTGAAATGTTTTTGTCATAACAAGGACCAGGAAAATTATATGAAAGTTTTCTAAGTAAGTACACTGTGTTGATAATTATTCTCATGAAGATAATACAGGCAGAGGAGCAAAATTGGGATGGAAAAGGTCATCAAAAATACATTTTTGATATATTTGAATTTTAGGCTTCTGCAGAATATCTACCATGGAATATCTGACAAGCATTTGGAAACTTAGATTTTCTGGGGTGTACAGAGGGTACATGAATCATCAAGATAAGACAGGTAAATGATTGAACTCTCCCAAAGAGAGTTGATACAGTGAGATGAGATGAAAATTGAAAATAAAGCCAAAAGAAGCACTAATATTAAGGAATAGGAGGAGAAAGAGAAACTGAAAAATAATAGGTACTGAATAAACAGAGAGGTAGGAAAAGAAGCAAGGGAGAAATTTCCATGGAAGTCAAGGGAGGTAAGTATTTCGAGAATACAGTAGTCAATCGTGTCCAAAATAATGGGGAGATCAAGTAAAGTAAAGAATGAAGACAGGCCACTACATTTTAATCTAACCTATGTCAGAATAGTTTAAGCAGAAATGAAAATGAGAATACAGTAAAGAAATTGAAGGGAGAATGAAAAGAAAGTTATGATAGAAACCCAGGCTGTTTGGTAAAGAAGTATGGTGATGAGAAGATAGTAAAAGAGATATCATGACGGTAAAACAGAGTCAGGATAAGGATTTTTTACCATGAGAGAGTCATGAAACTTTACTTATGAAAAAAAAGCTATTCTATAAAAGAAAAATATTTGAAAAGATATGTACATTGATGGCTTCTATAAGACATATCTCTTACATAAAAATATTTAGTCATTACTGATTATTGAAGGAAGACATAGTTAATCATGTTTGAGGTACCTTCCTATCCCATATTCCATATACGATGCCCTGAACATCGACGGTAAGGACCACATGTTACCATCCTCTCACTCACCCTCAATATATACAACCCCATGAAAATGTCCTTAACTTCTCAGTTATTATGCCCTCTGAAGACTAGTCTAAACTGAGAAACACTGAGAAATTATATTCAGAGGGAGTGGGCACTTGAAAGTCTATGCCCAGTCAGTGTGAAGGAGGTCATTTTCCCTATGTACACAGGATAAATAAACAGAGAAACTTGGTCTTCAGAGAGAAACAGAAGCTCAGAGAAAAGCCATAGTGAAAAGAATATGTGGCTTTATTGAGTGAGAGACAGAGAGAAATAGAGAAAACAGCTGTCTCAGTCCAACCCACCATGCCTGTTTCTAGCTGCAATTCCCAGACAGCAAGTTACATGTCACATTTATGAGATGCTCCTAAATCCCTTCAATAAACCCCCTCCATGTGAGATAAGTGAATGCATTTTTGTTCCTTGAAACTAGATAATTTTGACTAGAAAATGTGGTTCCTTTTCTGATTCTTCCAAGGAAATTTCGAAAACTTCCAATACAAAACTATGCAAATAAGTTTTAAATGTTTAACTACATGCTATAAATCTTATCTTAAGGAGTAGAAGGGTATCATGGCAACTGCAATGAACTTTACTTATGGGAAGTAATGAGCTTATTACAGCATTTTTTTCAAATTGTACAAAGACTAACCTTTGAACCTTTCTCCAAATGATTCTGCTCTATGCTTCATAACAGATATAAACATCATACCTCCTTTAATGAAGGAAAAGATCAGTAAATTGTGATTTTTTTACCACCATGACCAGCCTTCCAGTTTTCCCAAATCACCTTGGGATCACCCCCTACATCCCCTCTCTCTTCTCTGAACTATGACATTCCCTGTCTACATATACATATCTAGATAGATAGATAGATAGATAGATAGATAGATAGATAGATAGATAGATAGATAGATAGATAGATAGATTGATATATCTCCACCTATTCTAGCTAATAGCCTACAAAAATGGAAAAATCTCACCTTCTGAGCCTCTGGGCATGAACATTAGTCTGACTGACCTCGCAACCCTGGCACAGCTACCAATTTTACATTTGTATACTCAGATTTCACTTAAAACCTAGTTAAACCCCTTTCAGAATACTCTTTTCACCCCCATCCAGCCCTTCCTATTAGATATGGCCTAATTCCAAACTGGTCAATATTCCATTGATAAAACCACCAGTGCTTAGCCAAAGAATATCACTCTCATCCTTCACTTCCCACCACCTCCTCTTTTTCTGCCTAGCTCTGACACTCTTGCTGCTCCTGAACCTGGAAACTCCCCAGGTAATGGTTGTTGCCTGGTGAGTAAATCTCTTAAGGAAAAGGAATGGGAAGATCAGAGCCCAGAAAGGAAAAGAAGATAGTAAGTGACTTGCGGATGGACTCCATGTCTGTGTTACTCATCTTGTACATTCAGAAACTGCCAATGGTACCTGGCATGAGGAGGTACTTAGAAAATACTGTTGAACAAATGAACTACAGGGACAGCAGAATAGCAAATCACTCTGCCTACACCTTAGTACTTTCCATTCTCTCAAAAGTGAAGACTCCCAAAAAGACATAATCTCACTATTTCATCTTCTTAACCTGATCCAACTTTGAACATTATAGGGAACTGACATCATTTCTTTAAAAAAAAACAAATATATATAACAAATAAGTAAGATTAATCCATTTCACATACTGAAGATATCTTTCTTTCAATAAGCTTCTCCAAATGTTATTCTAGGGTTCTTTAAAAATGCTATTTATTTTCAATGCATTTATTACATAAGTTGTGGACATATAACCTTAATATTAATCAATCAACATAAATATCAATCAAATCATGATATTATAATTTATATTTGTAATCATCATAAAGAACATAAAAATATGAACTTACATGTTTTGACAAGTTGGGACTCTTCGAATCAACATCATACCTAAAAGATTAAAATATAAAATTTAAATTATTTCCACAAAATAAAGTTAGAGAAAAATGTCAGTATTTCCCCAAAAACATAAATAAAAAATGAATCAAAATTATATGAATGGGGAGAAAAACTTAGCAAATTTAGAAATTTCTCATAATCTGTGGCCTACATACCAAAGGTAGAATTCACAATCCCTGGGTCCTTTTATTTCTACAACTTAAGTAGAAGTCCTAATATTTTCACAGTCATGAATTCTTCTGCTCGATAAGACAAGTTTAAAATTTCCCTTTTCTGTGAATCAATAGATTCCTAATACTTCGTAAAAACTGAATTTCTCCTTGTAAAACAAGTGCGGATAACAGGCTATCATTTGTTATAATTATAATTGCATTATATAATTATATATAAATACAAGTATATTATAATTATATTATAATTCTTATTTAATATCATAAATGTTCTTATTAATTTTGAAATTTGGCCAAAGTAATGACATATTATTTTTCCCCAATCACAGAACTTGGGGAAACCATGTATTTTATGGAGAAAGAAATGTATTTATATAGGATTATCATATGTCCTATTTTTGATCACTTAGTACTGGAAATAAATGATTTCTTAAGCAGATCCAGGGAAAACATCACTTACTGTCACTTTAGCCCCTTGTTTTAAAAATTTTTTAGAAACAGAAAGGCTGCTAATAACCAAAACAATCTCAATTTACTGAATTCTTAAATAGGAAAATATTTGTACTGGTTCCAGTCTTTCTCCCAAATCATATTCCTTTCACATTCTTTGTGCATAGCTTCCTACCAAAAATTAACTGCCTTTTTTTTAGGGTTTAAGTCTTCCCTCTCACATAACAAGAATGTTTCACAGAGAAATGAAGCATCTAGTCAAAAAAAAGGCAAAGAAAAAGAGTTCACTGGGTGTACTGATTCTGGGCAGAGGTGCACTTACTCCATAGCAAAGAATGTTTACCACAAACTGGTTTTAAAATTGTGTGATGCAAATACCTGCCTCAGAAGAATTACAAATTACTCTTCTTCACATCAGGGCATTTTGATCACTCTCAACAGCTGTAAACTAGAATTTTGAATCAACAAATTGCCAACATCTACTGAAGACCTACAAATATTAGTTTAAAAAATATATTTCTTATTCAAGGAATTTTTCTTGTTCAAAACAATTTCTAAGGGTAAAATTAAAATTAGCAACTGTAGCAATATCAAAGGTAAAACATAACTCTGCTGGCTCCTTCTCAAGTATCATCCCTGGAAACCGTTTTCTATAAAGGGTTTAGTGTGGACTAGGGAGAAATAACGTGGTATATTCAGCTCAGTTAAAAAACCAAAAAGAAAAGTATTTATGTTTTCATCACAAAGAGTTTAAGTATCCTCACATACAATCCTCCTTCATTGTCTTTAACAAAGCTTTTAATGCTATTACCTCAAAAATAGGTAATTTACAGCATATCTCTGAAGGCTTTAGATAATATGCTGGATTACAATGCACTCGAAATTACCATGATTTTTCTGCTAAGGGAATTTTCCTTCTAATTTTTCTAAAAGTATCACTGGTTTTAATCCTCCCAAGTCAGAACATAAACACGACATCCTAAATAGTTAAAAATATATCTGTGTGCATGGGGGTGGGGCTTTGTGAATGTGGGTGTCTGTCTATGTTTATAAGTGCCATAATCTCCTTAAGTAAAAGAGAATACACTGCAAAGCAGAAGTTCAGTAGTTTACTCCCAGGATGGTACACTTGTGCCTAAATGTACTAACAGCAATTTTGTAAAACATTTCATCCTGTTGTTGAAATCTTATTAGTAGAGTACTGAATTGGCAGTAACTGATTTGAATGGCTCCTAAGGATTATGTTTTCTAATGGAGGGTAACACATGTTGACTGAGGGTAACACATGTTTTTCCTGTATTTCTGAAATTCCAACTAAGACCCAAAGCTGTAAACAAAAGATGCTGAGTTTCTCCTCACGCTTAGCTCAGAGATCCCATTGAGTTACTCTCATTAGGGTCAGACCCTTCTCCACAAGGCTTACTCATGAAGTGACAGGCTATTCCTTACTTCTGGGGGGACATCAGGAGGTTCTTTCCACTCTCTAAAGCAAGGTGAAGGGGAGCTCCAAAACCTAGGGTGATTGTGTGAAGAGGAGGACAGCATCTGGTTTCCCTGCCACTTAAAGAACCTGCCTATGGGTCCATCCTAGGATGCCAATGGAAGAGAATGTTAGCTGACAGTGTTAGGAAGTGCCTTCTAAGAGCTGAAGAACAAGGAACAATGTCCTTTTGAAAGCAAGAAGGACCCTCTGGGGCTCCTGGGTACGGAAGCCTTTCCATGTCCCCTGTTTCTCATTTGTAGGGAACAGACTCCAGCCTCCATAAGCTTCCCTGAGTTCCAAAGGGCAGTTTACAACAGTTGCTAATCAAGGAAGGGAGGGGATGTAGAGACAAGGGAGGAGCAGCAGAGAAACAATAGTGCAGCCTTGGGGCAGGGTCCTGGTTCGCCCTCAAGAAGTACATACACATAACAATATCTTTAAGCTCTTTATAGAACTAAAACCTCCAACAAATAGAAGATGTTGGCATTATTCATTCCAGAGAAGACCACCTGAGGCCAGATTAAAGGAACCAGAGAAGCACATCAAGAGATTACCTGAGACCAGATTAGAGGAATGCAGGCCCTGAACACACCCTAATCTTATCAGGAACCCCACCCTTGAATCCTTGCTATAAAACTCATCAACAAATCTTCCCAGGTTGGGACACAAGTTTTCAAGGGCAGCAGCATGCTGTGTCTCCCTTTGTCTGGTAAAGCTATAAAGCTATTCTTTTCTACTTCACCCAAAACTCTGTCTCTGAGATTTGATTCAGCACCACTGCACAGCTTTTTAGTCCCCTTGACATGTGTCCCTTGTGGCCAGTATCCTCTAAGGTCTAGGTTTTGCAGAACCCACATATCTGCCTCCCAGCTCCCCTAGCTTTCTGCTCTTCCACTCCTCTTCTCTCCTGCAAGTAGCTATGATAGTAGCTCCAAATGAGGGGAGAGAAAGTGAAGAGTTTTGGATTAAGTTTGAGATTAAAGTTTTAAAATGAATAGTACATAACTATTAACAAAATGAGATGGTTCTAATAAACAAAAGTGATTGAAAAGTCATGCAATTAGACCTTGGCATTGTTAAGGTAGCCCTTAACCAATGGGAAAAACTGGAATTGGCAGTGTTGGGACAATTATTGGAAAAAATAAAGCAACATGTTTTCCCCCAAAGTGTTGAGAATCTTCAAAAATAGATTGTAATAATGTAATACATTCCATAATTATCACCATCTGATTTATCAAGGAGGAAAATCATCTACTAAGTAAGTCAAACCTACACTTGTAACTCCCTTGTTGGTGTTCTAGGCTAAATGGAAAAACAAGAGCAAAAAGAATTATATCTGATTTCTCATATTCTCCTCACGTACTACATAGTGATACAGCTACCCACACTTCTTGCTCAAAGACATTTTTGTACAGCTGTTCTGCCAATAATAAATTTTTCAACTATGACAACAAAGTAATTTATAAAGTACCTATACTATTATAGATGTAACAATTATATAACAAAATAAATAAATGAAAAGTTTATGACTTTATCTGTGATATATACATAGCATGATGACAGAAACCATGTCTCTTTAATGAGTAAGTACACATCAAATCAAAAAGGCAGGAGAATTTTACGACTCATAGCTGATAAACTAATCTTAAAAATATCTCAGGGGCTTCCCTGATGGCACAGTGGTTGAGAATCTGCCTGCCAATGCAGGGGACACGGGTTCGAGCCCTGGTCTGGGAAGATCCCACATGCCGCAGAGCAACTAGGCCCGTGAGCCACAACTACTGAGCCTGCGCATCTGGAGCCTGTGCTCCCAACAAGAGAGGCTGTGATAGAGAGAGGCCCGCGCACCGCGATGAAGAGTGGCCCCCACTTGCCGCAACTAGAGAAAGCCCTTGCACAGAAATGAAGACCCGACACGGCCAAAAATAAATAAATTAATTAATTAATTAAAAAAATAAAAATAAAAAAATATCTCAGGCAAATCACCATAACAATAATTGTGGATTAATCAGAACTTACAGGAATTTGGGCCACTGCTGCCAGGAATCAGGAATACATATTCATTCATTTTCTTTCTCTCTCTCTCTGATTACAATTTTCTATCAGCATTGAAAGTTAACTAAAAATACCTCCCAAAAGCCATTTCTCAAACCTTCCATAATATGCAATTGTTTAGATGTTGTACTTCCAAAGCTTCTTTTTTATTGTTTTTTAGAATTTTGTAAAGTCAATACACAGGTTAACTAAATACAACACAATTCTGAAAACCATTTACACCTATCTGTTGGCCAACGTAGACTACTGCACTATTCAGCACTGCTGTTCCTTCAAAGGGACATGTTACTGTAAACATGTTGGAGTATTTGTGGTAGTGCTCTGAGAGATGTACACTGGGATTACAGGTGATTTTATTGACTACTTTATCCTTTTCTCATTTCCTAAATTTTCTACAATGAACATTTTCTCCTAGGACTAATACATTGCTAAGACAAAATTTAAAAACTAATCATAGTTAGGTACAATGGATAAATAGCTACTCATAACTAGAGAACAATTACACTGTTCTTCACATTTATTTAGATAGATGTGGTGGAAAAATCATAATGTTTAAAAAGAAAAAAAGAAAGCCTGCTCTCCCAAGTTATATGAGATACTTGCAAAAGTGGGAAATCAGAAGAAATTATTTAAAGTGATATCAAAAATAGTACATAAACTAAGAGAATATACTTGTTACTTTTCTTGATAATCTTCTCCAGGTATCCCTTTCTCTGGTCCTGTCTGAATTTTTTAGAGATCATATAAAATTGAAATAATATTATTTGACTCAAATTTCTGAAATTAAACAAATACATTCAAAAGTTTAAATGATACTTATTTAACTCAATTTTGCAATATGCTTTCACATTTCAAACATTATACAATTTCTATGAGAAATCCTGTAATTTTTAGAAAAAAAGAAAAAGCTGAAGAAGTTAAAATATATCATTTACCTACACTAATTTGGTACTTTATTTATTCTTGTTACACTATGATAAAATAATACAACATGCTCCCATTCTAATCAAACATACTAATTTCCTACATATTCTTACTTTTGCTTGCTTAGATTAAATATATTCCATTACTACTTTCACTGTGCAGTAGAACACTTCAAACATATACTTTCATCAGTATTAGATAACCAAGACAAAAATAAAAATTCCTCAGTCCAGGCATTATTTATTCTCTTCATAAAATTTTAGACATTCAGGTTTTGTACCATTAAATTATAAACTATTTTATGCAAAATTTGATTCTATATTGGAAAGGACAGATCCCATGAACATGTTAATTAAACTATCCAGGCCTCGGTTTTCTCATTTATAAAAATGAGATAACTCTGCCTCAGAAACTTACTGGGTTGGTTAAATCTGTTTACATATAGCAATGATGCTATTACAAACTGTGAATAATAGCAGTAGTATTACTATCACAAACCACATCTTTTTGTCTGTACTTACAAAACTTACTCTCAAACGGTATGAGCTTCTATAGTTATTTTACTTAGTTTATAAATAACTGGAAGATATTAGTAACAAACATATTAAACCATCTAATCATTCTTTTCCATATTTCCACCAGTAAGCGTGCTGAAGCTTTGTTTTCTTTTTTTTAATTCCCTGAATCACATACAGTACAATATTACTAATTTATCACAAAATATTAGAGAAATATGTTAAGTTCTATCAATGCCCTAACTTCCTTCCTACCTTTAAGTCTTCCTTGTCCATGCTAAGCATACCTGGTGAGCTTGACAAACACAGTATAAGTATCAGGTGCTTCCCGAACCTAATATATTCTCATTTGAGTCATTAGTTTGTCAAAGTAACTCTTGAAATGGCATTTGGTAAAATAGACATAATATTTAAATGACTAACCAACACCAAGTTCAGTGGAATTATATTTTCTTACCTGGGCACTCCTTAAAATCCATTAGCTTCCTTAGTCTCATGTTCAGTAGAGATGAGCACGTGACCACCACTGTGTGTACAGGTAAATCATTCTTTACCTACTTCTCTCCAGAATGACCTGACCAGCTCTTAATTTTTGCTCTCTGGTCTACTGACTAACATTTGATTGCTATCATCCTTTTTAGAGCACCATTTTCCTTCCTTTCATTCTACTAATGCAATTCTATAATAGCCACAGTTATGAATGTGAAATGACGTGGACTTAAGAAACCAATACAAGGAGGGCTAAAATTAGACAACAGTGTGGGAAAGTGGGTGAGTACCACAGTTCACTTCTGTGGAACAAAAACTCAATAACTAATAATATCTTGTAAACTGACTGACTCCAGATTCTCTGTGGATAGGGAGTTGAACTTAAAGATAATATTTTAATATGCCTGATTCAGCATTGAAATAAAAAGAATATTAAAAGTTCTAGCTTTAGCATCCTGAGTCTTGGAAATATGAGTCCACAAAGGGATAAAGGGAGCCATAGTTAGGCAGAGATCCATGTACTATACAAAGAAGCAGCTGAGAGAAACCAAGATCTGGGGAATGTCAGCCATGGGAATATATGAGGATCACCTTGGAGTATAAGTAGAACTTGTAAGAAACCTACTGAGGCATAGGATGGTTTGAAAGAATGTCCATATATACCACCCAGCATTTCTACATGGTTAAATTAATCACTTATATTTTCAATAAACAGGTAGCAGAAAATCTATAAAATGCAAAGCAAGGCTGGGGACGGTGCTCAGGCCACACTCTAAATAGAATTAATCTGATTTCCTGCTAATATAATCTAGTATTTAGAACATCCATAGGACCCAACCTTATGTTATGGATGTAGTCTTTAAAAATCATTTTTTTAAATGCAAGTTTTACTGGAACTTACAAGTCAAAACGAAGATTCTCTCTTTCTTCAAAAAAGTAGTCCAGAATAAACTTTCTTACAAAATCAGGATTTAAAGTATTATCAATTACTTCAGTCCTTCCAAACTGTTGAGGAAAAGAGAGAGAGGTTAAAATCAAGCCTTGCATGGTTACTTATTGCAGTATAGTGCTTATTATTAATATATTTCCTTGAAAACATAATCAATGAATATCCAAATGACTTGATAAAATAAAAGCTTTTAGAGATCAAATCATCCCTCTTATTCACTCAGGGAATTCAGAAAATGAGCCCTGAGTTCATTCACATTTACTGGAAAAGCAGCTTCTGAAAATTCATATAACAACAATAACACTTCCTCCACTTTTCTCCCCACTTGAAAGCCAAATCCCTTTCCAATCAAAAGAAGTTATTTCCTAAAAGGAATCCAAATCGGAAAAGAAGAAGTAAAGCTGTCACTGTTTGCAGATGACATGATACTATACATAGAGAATCCTAAAGATGCTACTAGAAAACTACTAGAGCTAATCAATGAATTTGGTAAAGTAGCAGTATACAAAATTAATGCACAGAAATCTCTTGCATTCCTATATACTAATGATGAAAAATCTGAAAGTGAAATTAAGAAAACACTCCCATTTACCATTGCAACAAAAAGAATAAAATATCTAGGAATAAACCTACTTAAGGAGACAAAAGACCTGTATGCAGAAAATTATAGGACACTGATGAAAGAAATTAAAGATGATACAAATAGATGGAGAGATATACCATGTTCTTGGATTGGAAAAATCAACATTGTGAAAATGACTCTGCTACCCAAAGCAATCTACAGATTCAATGCAATCCCTATCAAACTACCACTGGCATTTTTCACAGAACTAGAACAAAAAATTTCACAATTTGTATGGAAACACAAAAGACCCCGAATAGCCAAAGCAATCTTGAGAACGAAAAATCGAGCTGGAGGAATCAGGCTCCCTGACTTCAGACTATATTACAAAGCTACAGTAATCAAGACAGTTTGGTACTGGCACAAAAACAGAAATATAGATCAATGGAACAGGATAGAAAGCCCAGAGATAAGCCCACGCACATATGGTCACCTTATCTTTGATAAAGGAGGCAAGCATATACAGTGGAGAAAAGACAGCCTCTTCAATAAGTGGTGCTGGAAAACTGGACAGGTACATGTAAAAGTATGAAATTAGAACACTCCCTGACACCATACACAAAAATAAACTCAAAATGGATTAAAGACCTAAGTGGAAGGCCAGACACTATCAAACTCTTAGAGGAAAACATAGGCAGAACACTCTATGACATAAATCACAGCAAGATCCTTTTTGACCCACCTCCTAGGGAAATGGAAATACAAACACAAATAAACAAATGGGACCTAATGAAACTTAAAAGCTTTTGCACAGCAAAGGAAACCATAAACAAGACCAAAAGACAACCCTCAGAATGGGAGAAAATATTTGCAAATGAAGCAACTGACAAAGGATTAATCTCCAAGATTTACAAGCAGCTCATGCAGCTCAATAACAAAAAAACAAACAACCCAATCCAAAAATGGGCAGAAGACCTAAATAGACATTTCTCCAAAGAAGATATACAGATGGCCAACAGACACATGAAAGAATGCTCAACATCATTAATCATTAGAGAAATGCAAATCAAAACTACAATGAGGTATCATCTCACACCGGTCAGAATGGCCATCATCAAAAAATCTAGAAACAATAAATGCTGGAGAGGGTGTGGAGAAAAGGGAACACTCTTGCACTGTTGGTGGGAATGTAAATTGATACAGCCACTATGGAGAAGAGTATGGAGGTTCCTTAAAAAACTAAAAATAGAACTACCATTCGATCCAGCAATCCCACTACTGGGCATATACCCTGAGAAAACCATAATTCAGAAAGAGTCATGTACCAAAATATTCATTGCAGCTCTGTTTACAATAGCCAGGACATGGAAGCAACCTAGGTGTCCATCATCAGATGAATGGATAAAGAAGATGTGGCACATATATACAATGGAATATTACTCAGCCATAAAAAGAAATGAAATGGAGGTATTTGTAATGAGGTGGATGGAGTTAGAGTCTGTCATACAGAGTGAAGTAAGTCACAAAGAGAAAAAGAAATACAGTATGCTAACAAATATATATGGAATCTAAGGAGAAAAAAAAAAAAAAAAAGGTCATGAAGAACCTAGTGGCAAGACGGGAATAAAGACACAGACCTACTAGAGAGTGGACTTGAGGATATGGGGAGGGGGAGGGGTGAGATGTGACAGGGTGAGAGAGTGTCATGGACATATATACACTACCAAATGTAAAGTGGATAGCTAGTGGGAAGCGGCCGCATAGCGCAGGGGGATCAGCTCGGTGCTTTGTGACCACCTGGGGGGGTGGGATGGGGAGGGTGGGAGGGAGGGAGATGCAAGAGGGAAGAGATATGGGAACATATGTTTATGTATGACTGATTCACTTTGTTGTAAAGCAGAAAGTAACACACCATTGTGGGGCAGTTATACTTCAATAAAGATGTTTAAAAAAAAAAAGAAGTTATTTCCACCTTAAATTTAAATTTATCACAAATATTCTTCCTAACCTAGTGTATAACTAGGCCAACCAATACATATTCTTACAACTGGAGGGCTCGGTTATGAGAATATGTGTTCATATTCAGTTCATAATCAAGCAGTCCTCTACACAGAATAGTTTATTAGCCATGTTCAGGGAAAAACTTTCTTATAATCTATTACACAATTCAATCATTTTTTTGTTTGTTTTGTTCTGCTTTAATTCTTATAGTATCTAGACAGCCAAAATGAGACCTACGATTCTTGCATGCTTTTAAGCTACTGTATTACACTTTTGCTTAGAAAAAATGTTTCTCCGTCTTAGGGGAAGTGGAAACCAATAAACAGAACTCCTTCCTCTCAATGTGAAGGAAGGCCATCAGGCACTGCTTCCAAAGGTAGAGCAAAAATATAAACTTTATATGTCTTTTTTTGTATTCGGCTTACATTCTTCCCCTCCTACTAACATGGTATTCTAAAGAGGGAATTTTAACCTTTAGTTCTGAACAGCATTATGCATGCTGTCTTACCAGAGAACTCTTATTAAAGTTCAAGGCAAAACTATCTTTTTATTAGGAATAAGAAAACTACTAATCCACCATAAAGTAAAGGTCATGAGCTTATCACATAAATTGTGATAATAAAGCTATGATACAAAATCTTGATGACAGTGACTTCCCTGGTGGTGCAGTAGTTAAGAATCCGCCTGCCAATGCAGGGGACACGGGTTCAAGCCCTGGTCCAGGAAGATCCCACATATTGTGGAGCAACTAAACCCGTGAGCCACGACTGAGCCTGCACTCTAGAGCCCACGAGCCACAACTACGGAGCCTGCGCTCTAGAGCCCACGAGCCACAACTACTGAGCCTGTGTGCCACAACTACTGAAGGCCACGTGCCTAGAGCCCACACTCCACAACAAGAGAAGACACCACAATGAGAAGCCCACGCACCACAACGAAAAGTAGCCCTGACTCGCCACAACTAGAGAAAGCTCATGCGCAGTAACGAAGGACCCAATGCAGCGAAAAATAAACACATACATACATAAATTTTTTTAACATCTTTATTGGAGTATAATTGCTTTACAATGGTGTGTTAGTTTCTGCTGTATAACGAAGTGAATCAGCTATACATACACATATATCCCCATATCCCCTCCCTTTTGCATCTCCCTCCCACCCTCCCTATCCCACCACCCTAGGTGGTCACAAAGCACCGAGCTGATCTCCCTGTGCTATGCAGCTGCTTCCCACTAGCTACCTATTTTACATTTGGTAGTGTATATATGTCCGTGCCACTCTCACTTTGTCCCAGCTTACCCTTCCCCCTCCCCGTGTCCTCAAGTCCATTCTCTATATCTGCGTCTTTATTACATAAATTTATAAAAAAAAATATTGATGACAAAAGATTGATTATGGCTATTACTAACTATCTGAAAAAGAACTAGTTTGCAGAGGCTTATACATTAGGCAATGTTTCATATCTTGGACCAAAATCATAAAGGCAAATCATAACTCAGGTAACTAATTCAACATTTCAAAAATATTGAACATTTATCTGAACAATAATAATAATTACAACCACCATTGAGTACTTTACTTTGTTCTAAGCACTTCTCACACATTATTTTAAATCTTTACCATAACCCCACAAGGTAGGTGTTAGTAGTCCTACTTTAAGATGAGAAAATTGAGGTAGAGGGTCCCAACCTAAGTCACTTTGGATACAAAATCTACATTCATTCCTTCTAGGACTCTCCCCTATTTCAGCATAGAATATATTAGGCCCTGGGAAGATTCAACAATGAGCCTATCCACGGTTTCTAATTTTAAGGGAATGGGAATAAGAGCATGTACCAAAAAACACAGGCTGACAGTACACATGCACCCAAAAAAAGCAATGTAGAGGTCAAGGAGTACAAATTTGAACCAGAGAGAGCCTGGGTCCTCCCAGCCTTTCTACTGCCTGGAGGCAAAATGGTTTCCAGACCAGAGCAGAGAATATCAAACTAACAAACGTACAACACTCTCAAAGAAAAACTCAGGCAGTACCCATATTCCCCAGCACCCCAATCCCTCTTGTGGATTTTAACCCAAACCCTCACTCAGAGGTAAGAAGTTAGAGTGGAATTCTCAGGGTAAGGTTCACTGAGTTTCAAAGTCAGCAACTTGGGCCTAGAAGCCATTTAAACAAGCTTGTCTTTGGGAACAATGGCTTGTCAGCAATATGGGTGGCTGAGTATACTCTGCCATCTCAAGTGAAGATTAATATGTAGCCATTAAAATTTCAGCTAATCACCTATAAATTATGAACATCTACTATAATATGCCTTCTGACACATAGCCCTGAAATTGCTTTCGATGATGTCACCAGTGACCTTCATATTGCTAAATCAAGTGGTCACTTCTTGGCCGTCATCACATCAGACTACTCAGCAGCATTTGACAAAACTGCCCATTCCTTCCATTCTGAAGCAGGCTTTTCTGGTTTTTTGACACCACATTGCCCTGTTTTTCTCTTCTTCTTAGATTCTCAGACATGCAATCTCTCACTGTCAGAGCACAATTCTAGGCCCTCTTCATCTGTCAATCTTCACTTTTCTATTAGGTTATTTAATCTATTCTTTGGCTTTAAATCCCATCTACATGATGATAACTTTCAAATGTACATCATCAGCCCAGATTTGCCTCTAAGTAAAGACTCATGCATACAATTATCTTCTAGACTTATACGTGTTGTTGTCTTATGGGACCCCGAGAATTAACATTTAAATTTTAAATATTTATTTTATACAACAAGCACCACCCCAATCCTGGTCCTTACCGAGTCTACCCCTTGTCAATAAATGATATCACCATCTACTTGATTCCTTAGGCCATAAATGAGAGTCATCCTTTTCAACTCCTTTTTAACCAACCAACCCTACTCATCACCACCTCATAAATTGTCAATTTCAACTCCAAAACATATCTCACAGCTGTCCACTTCTCTCCCTATCTCCTGTCATCAGTTTAATTCAAGATTTTCTTCCTTCTCATGGACCACCTCAAGAGCATCCTATCTCTCTTGTTCCCCCTCCAATTCATCCTCCACATAACATCCAGAGTAAACATTTGAAAAATGTAAACATAGTCATGCAATTTCACTACCCTAAAAATCTTTAATAGCTTCCCACAGTATTTCAAATAAAACGTCTTTTCTGTGGTCTATAAGACTTGCCCCTGTCTACCTCTTAAGCTTCATTATGGGCCAGTATCCCCTCTTTCTCTTTGCTCCAGACAGCTGGCCTTCTTTTACATCACTTTACACACCAAAGCCTTCCCATCCGATGGCCCTTGTACTTGCTATTTCTTCTTCCTGGAATGTTCTTAACACCATGCTTGCATGGCTGACTTTTTTTATCCTTTCAGCCTCTGGCTTTAAACACCCAGTCTGAAGTAGGTCCCCCAGCCCTACTATTATTCTCCTTCATAGGACCTGTTTGTTTTCCCTCATAAAACTTATACTTTGGAATTATATTAATACTTTTATTTGTTTTATATTTCCCTTACTAGACAATAAGCTTCATTTAGCCACAGAATATACATATCTGTTTGGTTCATACAATTACAAAATTAAACAAATGGTTAACTAAGGTGATCTTCAATATATTGTTCAGAGAAAAAAAATCAAGGAAAATTTATAGTATAATACCAATTTTGATTAAAATATGTTTGTGTGTGTGTGTGTGTGTATATATATATATATATATATATATATATATATATATAAATACAAAGAAAAATAGAAGAAAGTATACCAGAATGTATCAACTATATTCTAATTGCTTTTTTTCACTATGTATTTGTGGGTTTTCCTAATTTCTTGCAGTATATTTTACTTTTAAAATAAGAAGCATAAAACTTTTAAGCAGTGTTCCAGTTTTTTAAGTCATTCTATTACGAAAAGTGAAAACTGGCAATAATAAGAAATCCACAGATAAATTATGATTAGTTCAGCTCATGGGAAATATGCTGGTTCTTTCCCAGAGGATGTAATATATTAGCTATCAACCAAGTGATTAATCTTCTTGACTTGAAATAAAATTTAAGTCTTAGCTAATGCTACCACTAAATAAAGATTTTCTAATTCTTTGGAAAATGTACAGCTGCATATAATTCTGTTCAGATCAGAGAGGGTTAAAATGTTGAGGCAAGACAATTATTAATAATATTTGTTAACCGTATACACCAGAAACAACTACTTTTGAAAGAACTGTAATTTGTATCCTAAAACATCTTTTTCTGAATATCAACAATACTGGGTTGTCAGAAGTACCTACAAACCTGATTACAATAACCTCTGGCACAATGAACATATCTAAATATGTGGACAGCAGAGCAGTTTAACACAATTACAGTATTGTTTCCTCATTTCATAAATTGAAAACTGTTAGAAAAAAAATTTTTTACTAACCAAGTGTGAAAGTTCCCAGTCATTTGAAAGAGTATGTAAACTGTTAATTTTGTTAGAAAATAAAACACCATTTCTTGTAAAACTTTAAGCAAAAAATAAAAAAACAATTCACAATCGAGTCATTGAAAAATTTCCTTTGTTTTATGCTTGAGCGAATCGGATAAATACCTGCTTTTCCAATTTAGGAACAAATCTTACAGAAAATAACAGAATGGAAATACTTCTGATTTTTAAATCAACTAACTATTAAACTCCTTTAGAAGAACAGTACTGGAAAGAACATTCAACTATTTATTGCACCACGCAAATGAACTCTGTTATGAGAAAAATGTTCAAGAAGGTTTAATATATGGTGAAGGCCCAGAACAATCACCCAATCTCACATTCATTTGTCAACTAAAATGAAAGTGATGAAGAAAAAAATTCATGTGAACTAGTGCACATCTTTATTTCAGTTATTAAATTAGAATTAAATCTTAGTAGCAGTGATATATAGAGGACAGTCTCCAGAGATTAGACAAGAAGACTAGATAAACTGAATAGTGCAGACAGAATATTAAGACAAAGTAAAAAAAAAGAAAAAAAACCCACTCAATTTAGGGCTATACATATCTAACCTGCATAAAGGATGCCAAGTGTAAGCATGCACAAGTGCACACGCATGCACGCACACACACACACGCTCACATACACGTACACACACAACCAAAATTGAAGATTTACATTCTTAAACAGTTCCTCCTGGGAGTTAAACACTGGGATTACCAGAGAATCCATGGACTTTTTCCTCTGAGGGAAAAAGATAAGAGTTCTGTCATGTAACTCATTATCCAAGACTTTATTTTTTCTTTTTTTTTTTACACAAATCAGTGATCTGAAATTCACTTAATTAAAAGAAGACAAGTAGAAAATCTGAAGGTTTTGTCTAGATCTTACATTATTATAGATGAATGAGATGTAGTTATAGATGTACACACACACAGAGAGAAAGAGAAGTAAATTGACTTACTTCTAATATTCTTGGTTAAGACAGAATATTTTATATAAGGAAATTTCATTCACTTTTTGGGATGTTTTATTTTTAGGAATGAACCTAAATCAATTACCATCAAAAAAAGAACACCTTGATTATATCTCTGTAATTGTCACACATAAAATATAGACAAAACTCCATCAATTAAAAAAATTAGATTATAGTATTTTCAAACTTAAAACATTTAATATTAAATCATGTTTTAAAAAATAACAATAATGTAAGGAACTGCTTTTACTATGTCATTCATGGCTATTAATTCTGTGATTAGTGACATGTTTTACCATGTGAAGAGAAAAAAAATGGACTCAATTTATCCAGGAGGTCCTTACTGGGGAATATGGGTTAATTTTGTCACATACCAGTGAGATTTTCATTTATGTGAGACAAATATTTTTAAACAAATTGGACAGAGTATTATTTTAATCTGCTCAATTATTTTAAATTAGATTATTTTATTTAGATGATTACCTAAATTTAATTGAAATAAACTTGAAAAATGCATTCACACCAACTCTGAAATTTTTGAATATTTAAAAGCAGTTCTATAGACACGTGCAATAAATGTTGTTGACTGGCATTCACTAAAAAGTAGGCAATAATTAATTTCATATACTCAAAACTAATCTTTAATCAATTATCTTAAAATTCCTCCAAATCAATAATTCCTAGATTTTTTTTTGAATTATTAAATTCTCTTACTGCCTTTCTTTATGATGCAACACTCTTCTTCCCCTTACTGAAATTACTGTATATAAGACAGATCTTTTGGATAGTTTCAACATGGAGATTCTTAAATTCTCAATGCTTATTTTTGTGAGTTTTATTCATTTTAATTTTTTGTTCAGAACTTTATAGGAAAATAGAAACACTGCAAAGCTAAGTCTACAAATTATTTTCATTCAAAAGCAGTCAGAATAAAATTTTAATTCTGCCTATGGCAAATTAGGTTGTTTCAGACCAACTTTTCCCCTGAGAACAACGAGAAAAGTTGAATGAAATATTAAAACAATTTTTTTGCATGCACAAGAGAGCTAACAAAAATTTATAAATTGTGGAAACAAAAATCTGGAAAAAAGAGAAGCAAAAAGAGGAGCCTGGTAGGATCCTGTATTTGAAAAAGAGAAGCCAAGTTGAGCAGAAATTTTCACAGTCTCATCCACCTAGGAGAGACAATGGAGTTTAAAAAAATACATGCATGTTCATTCTATATTTCTTTCCACATTTCTATATGTTTTTAACTTTTTAAAATAGGGATTAAAAATAAAGTAACAAATATTCAGGGTTAAGATCTCAAAAGGCTACACCAAGGAGTAAAGATGAATCACAAAATTAATCCTCAGGAGGCATAAAGCTCAACTTAGAGTCAGTCAAATCTTTAACTGAATTACAGTGTATTTTTCTAGCCTAGCTGTCTCCCCAGAAGCAAAAGTAAACCCACTCTGAAGAAATATAAATTCATTCAAAGCCTCAAGTTATCCCTAATTGTTCCTATACAATATCCAGCAATTATTATCAGGCATGAGAACTTCTGCTTCCAGCTCAAATGGAGTCACTTATAACAGGCAAATACTTCTGAGAACCAGAAAGGGTAAATAAAACACAAAAATGTATTGTTTGATATTATTGTAGAGATGCAAAGACAGCCAAGTGCTGAAAAGCCTAATGCTGAGAGAAGGGAAATTAATGTGAGCCCAACTTTTGCTTGGAACAAACAGTGACAAAGAAAAGAGAAAGTCCAGATAAAAATGGAGAGAGAAGCAAAGCCAGAAGTCTCAGCAACAATTTGCCATACTTTTGAGGACTGTATAACTAAACAGAGGTAGGAGTTTTGTGAAGCTAGAAAAGCTATCTGAAACCAAATTCCTTTCAAATTTCAGGAAAACTAAAGGTATCAAGGTCCAATTACATACAAAGTTGCCATTAAAAAAGGAGATTAGAGGGCAGAATAATACCCCTACTTGAAATGAAAGCATGACAAAAGATATACTAAAAACCAGATCAAAACTGTAATGTAGTATTTCAAATGGAGATAAACACATAAAGAAAATTATAGAAAACATGAATGAACAGCATAAATCAGAATAAGAAACACTGAGAAATGAGGTGATAGAAATCAAGGAAGAAATATACGTAAAATAAAACATTTTAGAAATGAAAGAAACTAGTAAGGACACAAGAATAAATAAGTGCAATACATAATGCCTTAATACAAGTTGGAAGGAAATTTTTGTTTTTAAGAATCAAAAAAGATGAAGAGTTGAGAGAAGGTAGCAAATTACATGAAGAAAATCAAAGCAAAGAAAAAATATTAAAAACAAAATTCATTAGCGCATGACTTAGAGAAAAATAAAATTAGATTTTCACCAGACTTTTTGACGGAAATGCTTTATGACAAAAGAAAATGGAATACATACTTAATATACCTAAGGAAAGTGTGATCAAAAGATTTTCTATTCTTCATATTTAAAGGACACAGATTGTTATCAACATAGAAGAACCAGGGGAATATTGTTCCCATGAACTTTTCTTAAGAATCTACACTAGAGATCGTGCTTTCAATAACCACAATGACTAGAGAGATATAGATTTTCCTTGACTTACGATGGGGTTACATCTTGATGAACCCATCATAAATTGAAAATATCCTAAGTCAAAAATGCATTTAATATACCTAACCTACTGAACATCCCAGCTTAGCCTTAGCCTACCTTAAAAGTGCTTACTTTTAAGAACATTTAACACTCGTCTACAGTTGGGCAAAATAATCTAACACAAAACCTATTTTATAATAAATATATTATAAACATTTTATACTAAAGTGTTAAATATCTCATGTAATTTATTAAATACTGTACTGAAAGTGAAAACCAGAATGGTCCTGTAGGTACAGAATGGTTGTAAGTGTACCAGTTGTTTACCCTCATGATCGTGTGGCTGACTGGGAGCTGTGGCTTGCTGCTGCTGCCCAGAATCACTAGAGAGTATTTCTAGCTCTGGAAGAGATCAAAATTCAAAGTTCAAAGTACGGTTTCTACTGAATGCTGATTCACACTATCGTAAAGTCACAAAATCATAAGTCGAACACATGGAGTAGTGGTGAGAATTACTTATAGAACTAAGACTAAATTAGAGCTAAATGAGAGTATGCAGTGGCAATATGATTTGATAATGTTGATACAGGGTAATATTATTCCAACTAACAAGTGAAAATTCCCAGTGATCTAGGCACTAAACATCAATGGATACTAACACCAAAAAAGAGTGCCTCCTAATGAAAGTTCACACCACCAACGATAGATTTGTTAAAATAATTAAACCTGTGTCTGATCACACTTTTGAGTCAGCCTGTCAAATTGAAGATATACAAAGAACAGAAAAACATGATGAACTGAACCATAAGCATATAGTCAGTAAGATCCTGACTATGGAACTATAGATCAAATGGTCCAGATTCTTTAAGAGACAAGTTGAAAGAAAACCAAAGGGATGGAGGGAAAGCTGTAGGTGAAAACAGAAAGAAAATGTATGCCAGTTCTTTTTTTTTTTTTTTTAAGTGTTTAAGACTAAACTATAATGTCGAGAGGTACACACTTGGATGAAAAAACCATAAATGCACAGGCACACACACACACACTCACACAAACACACACAAACACATCATTACTCCATGAAAACAGAGAGCTCTGATTAAGAGGGGCAGGTGGCAGGAAACTTTGGGTGGCTGGCAAAGTTCTATTTCTTGACCTTTCTAATGGTTACAAAGATGTTTGCCTTATAATAATTCACTATGTTTTCCACTTTTTGTATTGTTTTCTCTATATTTACAATAAAAAAGAGAAAAACTTCAAAATAAAGATTTCCCCATTAAAAACAATTAAGACAATTCACTCTGGCAGTATAAATGCAAAATTGCACAAACAGAAATTTTAAAGGGATTTATTCACTCGGAATAAAAATGATCCTTGAAGGAAACATACAAATGCAACAAGAAATGAAGAGGACGTGATAGGAAATATATGAAAATATATGGAAAATAAAAAAGACTATTGACAATATAAAACATAATAAAATGTCTTGTGTGTTTAAATTATATGCAAAATTAACACTCATAATAATGACACCAAAGACAGGAGTGGAGATAATGAGTTACAAATTTTTTTAACGTCTTTATTGGAGTATAATTGCTTTACAGTGTTGTGTTAGTTTCTGTTATATAACAAAGTGGATCAGCTATATGTATACATATAACCCCATATCCCCTCGTGCTTGCATCTCCTTCCCACACTCCCTATCCCATGGGTCTAGGTGGTCACAAAGCACTGAGCTGATCTCCCTGTGCAATGAAGCTGCTTCCCACTAGCTTTCTATTTTACATTTGGTAGTGCATATATGTCAATGCTGCTCTCGAACTTCGTCAGAGCTTACCCTTCCCCCTCCCCCTCCCTGTGTCCTCAAGTCCATTCGCTATATCTGCATCTTTATTCCTGTCTTGCCCCGAGGTTCATCAGAACTAATTTCTTCTTTTTCTTTAGATTCCATATATATGTGTTAGCATACGGTATTTGTTTTTCTTTTTCTGATTTACTTCACTCTGTATGACAGACTCTAGGTCCATCCACCTCTCTACAAATAACTCAATTTCATTTCTTTTTATGGCTGAGTAATATTCCATGGTAATTATGTGCCACATCTTCTTTATCCATGTATCTGTCAATGGACACTTAGGTTGCTTCCATGTCCTGGCTATTGTAAATAGTGCTACAGTGAACATTTTGATACATTACTCTTAGAATTATGGTTTTCTCAGGGTATATGCCCAGTAGTGGGATTCCTGGGTCATATGGTAGCTCTATTTTTAGTTTTCTTAAGGAACCTCCATACTGTTCTCCATAGTGGCTGTATCGATATACATTCCCATCAACAGTGCAAGAGGGTTCCCTGTTCTCTACACCCTCTCCAGCATTAATTGTTTCCAGATTTTTTGATGATGGCCATTCTGACCGGTGTGAGATGATACCTCATTGTAGTTTTGATTTGCATTTCTCTAATGATTAATGATGTTGAGCATTCTTTCATGTGTCTGTTGGCCATCTGTATATCTTCTTTGGAGAAATGTCTATTTAGGTCTTCTGCCCATTTTTGGATTGGGTTGTTTGTTTTTTTGATATTCAGCTGCATGAGCTGCTTGTGTAATTTGGAGATTAATCCTTTGTCAGTTGCTTCATTTGCAAATTCTTTCTCCCATTCGGAAGATTGTCTTCTCGTCTCCTTTATGGTTTCCTTTGTTATGCAAAAGCTTTTAAGTTTCATTAGGTCCCATTTGTTTATTTTTCTTTTTATTTCCATTTCTCTAGTAGGTGGGTCAAAAAGGACCTTGCTGTGATTTATGTCATAGAGTGTTCTCTCTATGTTTTCCTCTAAGAGTTTTACAGTGTCTGACCTTACATTTAGATCTTTAATCCATTTTGAGTTTACTTTTGTATATGGTGTTAGGGAGTGTTATAATTTCATTCTTTTACATGTAGCTGTCCAGTTTTCCCAGCATCACTTATTGAAGAGGCTTTCTCTTCCCCACTGTATATTCTTGCCTCATTTATCAAAGATAAGGTAACCATATGTGCATGGCAAGGGTTTATCACTGGGATTTCTATCCTGTTCCATTGATCTATATTTCTATTTTTGTCCCCATACCATACTGTCTTGATTATTGTAGCTTTGTAGTATAGTTTGAGGTCAGAGAGCCTGATTCCTCCAGCTCTGGTTTTCTTTCTCAAGACTGCCTTGGCTATTCGGGTCTTTCATGTTTCCATAAAAATAGTGACTTTTTTTGTTCTAGGTCTTTTAAAAATGCCATTGGTAGTATGATAGGGATTGCACTGAATCTGTAGATTGCTTTGGGTAGTATAGTCATTTTTACAATGTTGATTCTTCCAGTCCAAGAACATGATATATCTCTCCATCAGTTTGTATAATCTTTAATTTCTTTCATTGGTATCTTATAGTTTTCTGCATACAGGTCTTTGGTCTCCTTAGGTAGGTTTATTCCTAAGTATTTTATTCTCTTTTGTTGTGATGGTAAATGGGATTATTTCCTTAATTTCTCTTTCAGATTTTTCATCATTAGTGTACAGGAATGTAAGAGATTTCTGTACATTAATTTTGTATCTTGCTACTTTACCAAATCCACTGATTGGCTCTAGTAGTTTTCTGGGAGCATTTTTAGAATGCTTTCTGTATAGTATCATGTCATCTGCCAACAGTGACAGTTTTACTTTTCCTTTTCCAATTTGGATTCCTTTTATTTCTTTTTCCTCTTTGATTGCTGTGGCTAAAACTTCCAAACTATGTTGAATAATAGTGGAGAGAGTGGGAAACCTCATCTTCTTCTGGATCTTAGAGGAATGGTTTCAGTTTTTCATCATTGATAATGATGTTGGCTGTGGGTTAGTCACATATGGCCTTTATTATGTTGACGCAGGTTCCCTCTATGCCTACTTTCTAGAGAGTTGTTCTCATAAATGTGTGCTGAATTGTGTCAAAAGCTTTTTCTGCATCATTGTGATTATCATATGCATTTTATCCTTCTATTTGTTAATATGGTGTATCACATTGATTGATTTGTGCATATTGAAGAATCCTTGCACTCCTGGGATAAACCTCACTTGATCATGGTGTATGATCCTTTTAATGTGCTGTTGGATTCTGTTTGCTAGTATTTTGTTGAGGATTTTTGCATCTATGTTCATCAGTGATATTGGCCTGTAGTTTTCTTTCTTTGTGTCATCTTTTTGTGGTTTGGTATCAGGGTGATGGTGGCATCGTAGAATGAGTTTGGGAGTGTTCCTCCCTCTGCTATATTTTGAGAGTTTGAGAAGGAAACGTGTTAGCACTTCTGTAAATGTTGTATAGAAGTCGCCTATGAAGCCATCTGGTCCTGGGTTTTTGTTTTTTGGAAGATTTTTCATCACAGTTTCAATTTCACTGCTTGTGATTGGTCTGTATATATTTTCTGTTTCTTCCTGGTAGAGTCATGGAAAGCTGTGCTTTTCTAAGAATTTGTCCATTTCTTCCAGGTTGTCCATTTTATTGGCATACAGTTGCTTGTAGTAATCTCTCAAGATCCTTTGTATTTCTACAGTGTCAGTTGTTACTTCTCCTTTTTCATTTCTAATTCTGTTGATTTGAGTCATCTCCCTTTTTTTCTTGATGAGTCTGGTTAATGGTTTATCAATTTTGTTTATCTTCTCAAGGAACCAGCTTTTATTTTTATTGATCTTAGCTATTGTGTCCTTCACTTCTTTTTCATTTATTTCTGATCTGATCTTTATGATTTCTTTCCTTCTGCTAACTTTGGGGTTTTTTGTTCTTTCTCTAATTGCTTTAGGTGTATGGTTAGGTTGTTTATTTGAGATGTTTCTGTTTCTTGAGATAGGATTGTATTGCTATAAACTTACCTCTTAGAACTGCTTTTACTGCATCCCATAGGTTTTGGGTAGTCGTGTTTTCATTGTCATTTGTTTCTAGGTATTTTTTGATTTCCCCTTTCATTTCTTCAGTGATCTCTTAGTTATTAGGTAGCATATTGTTTAGCCTCCATGAGTTTGTATTTTTTACAGGTTTTTCCCTGTATTTGATATCTATCTCATAGCACTGTGGTCGGAAAGATACTTGATACAGTTTCAATTTTCTCAAATTTACCAAGGCTTGATTTGTGACCCAAGATATGATCTATCCTAGAGAATGTTCCATGAGTACTTGAGAAGAAAGTGTATTCTGTTGTTTTTGGATGGAATGTCCTATAAATATCAATTAAGACCATCTTGTTTAATGTATCATTTAAAGCTTGTGTTTCCTTACTTATTTTCATTTTGGATGATCTGTCCATTGGTGAAAGTGGGGTGTTAAAGTCCCCTGCTATGATTGTGTTACTGTCGATTTCCCCTTTTATGGCTGTTAGCATTTGCCTTATGTATTGAGGTGCTCCTATGTTGGGTGCATAAAACTTAACAATTGTTATATCCTCTTCTTGGACTGATCCCTTTATCATTATTCAGTGTCCTTTTTTGTTTCTTGTAATAGTCTTTATTTTAAAGTCTATTTTGTCTGATATGAGAATTGCTATTCCAGCTTTCTTTTGATTTGCATTTGCATAGAATATCTTTTTTCATCCCCTCACGTTTAGTCTGTATGTGTCCCTAGATCTGAAGTGGGTCACTTATAGACAGCATATATACGGGTCTTGTTTTTGTATCCACTCAGCCAGTCTATGTCTTTTGGTTGGAGCATTTAATCCATTTACATTTAAGGTAATTATTGAGACACATGTTCCCATTACCATTTTCTTAATTGTTTTGGGTTTTTTTTTTAACATCTTTATTGGAGTATAATTGCTTTACAATGGTGTGTTAGTTTCTGCTTTATAACAAAATGAATCAGTTATACATATACATATGTTCCCATATCTCTTCCCTCATGCAGCTCCCTCCCGGCCACCCTCCCTATCCCACCCCTCAAGGTGGTTACAAAGCACAGAGCTGATCTCCCTGTGCTATGCGATTGCTTCACACTAGCTATCAATTTTACGTTTGGCAGTGTATATATGTCCATGCCACTCTCTCACTTTGTCACATCTTACCCTCCCCATATCCTCAAGTCCATACTCTAGTAGGTCTGTGTCTTTATTCCTGTCTTGTCACTAGGTTCTTCATGACCTTTTTTTTTTTTCCTTAGATTCCATATATATGTGTTAGCATACTGTATTTGTTTTTTTCTTTCTGACTTACTTCACTCTGTATGACACACTCTAACTCCATCCACCTCACTACAAATAACTCCAATTCGTTTCTTTTTATGGCTGAGTAATATTCCATGGTATATATGTGCCATATCTTCTTTATCCATTCATCCGATGATGGACATTTAGGTTGCTTCCATGTCCTGGCTATTGTAAATAGAGCTGCAATGAACATTTTGGTGCATGACACTTTTTGAATTATGGTTTTCTCAGGGTATATGCCCAATAGTGGGATTGCTGGGTCATATGGTAGTTCTATTTTTAGTTTTTTAAGGAACCTCCATACTGTTCTCCATAGTGGCTGTATCAATTTACATTCCTACCAACAGTTCAAGAGTGTTCCCTTTTCTCCACACCCTCTCCAGCATTTATTGTTTCTAGATTTTTTGAGGATGGCCATTCTGACCGGTGTGAGATGATATCTCATTGTAGTTTTGATTTGTATTTCTCTAATAATTAATGATATTGAGCATTCTTTCATGTGTTTGTTGGCAATCTGTATACCTTCTTTGGAGAAATGTCTATTTAGGTCTTCTGCCCATTTTTGGATTGGGTGGTTTGTTTTTTTGTTATTGAGCTGCATGAGCTGCTTGTAAATTTTGGAGATTAATCCTCTGTCAGTTGCTTCATTTGCAAATATTTTCTCCCATTCTGAGGGTTGGCTTTTGGTCTTGTTTATGGTTTCCTTTGCTGTGCAAAAGCTTTTAAGTTTCATAAGGTCCCATTTTTTTTTGTTTGTTTTTATTTCCATTTCTCTAGGAGCTGGGTCAAAAAGGATCTTGCTGTGATTTATGTCATAGAGTGTTCTCCCTATGTTTTCCTCTAAGAGTTTGATAGTGTCTGGCCTTCCACTTAGGTCTTTAATCCATTTTGAGTTTATTTTTGTGTATGGTGTTAGGGAGTGTTCTAATTTCATACTGTTACACGTTCCTGTCCAGTTTTCCCAGCACCACTTATTGAAGAGTCTGTCTTTTCTCCACTGTATATGCTTGCCTCCTTTATCAAAGATAAGGTGACCAGATGTGTGTGGGTTTATCTCTGGGCTTTCTATCCTGTTCCATTGATCTATGTTTCCGTTTTTGTGCCAGTACCATACTGTCTTGATTACTGTAGCTTTGTAGTATTGTCTGAAGTCAGGGAGCCTGATTCCTCCAGCTCCATTTTTCGTTCTCAAGATTGCTTGGCTATTCGGGGTCTTTTGTGTTTCCAAACAAATTGTGAAATTTTTTGTTCTAGTTCTGTGAAAAATGCCATTGATATTTTGATAGGGATTGCATTGAATCTGTAGATTGCTTTGGGTAGTAGAGTCATTTTCACAATGTTGATTCTTCCAATCCAAGAATATGATATATCTCACCACCTATTTGTATCATCTTTAATTTCTTTCATCAGTGTCTTATAATTTTCTGCATACAGGTCTTTTGTCTCCTTAGGTAGGTTTATTCCTAGATATTTTATTCTTTTTGTTGCAATGGTAAATGGGAGTGTTTTCTTAATTTCACTTTCAGATTTTTCATCATTAGTGTATGGGAATGTAAGAGATTTCTGTGCATTAATTTTGTATCCTGCTACTTTTCCAAATTCAGTGATTAGCTCTAGAAGTTTTTTGGTAGCATCTTTAGGATTCTCTACGTATAGTATCATGTTATCTGCAAACAGTGACAGATTTACTTCTTCTTTTCCCATTTGGATTCCTTTTATTTCTTTTTCTTCTCTGATCGCTGTGGCTAACACTTCCAAAACTATGTTGAACAATAGTGGTGAGAGTGGGCACCCTTGTCTTGTTCCCGATCTTAGTGGAAATGGTTTCACTTTTTCACCATTGAGGACAATGTTGGCTGTGGGTTTGTCACATATAGCCTTTATTATGTTGAGGAAAGTTCCCTCTATGCCTCCTTTCTGCAGGGCTTTTATCATAAATGGGTGTTGAATTTTGTCAAAAGCTTTCTCTGCATCTATTGAGATGATCATATGGTTTTTCTCCTTCAGTTTATTAATACGGTGTATCATGTTGATTGATTTCTGTATATTGAAGAATCCTTGCATTCCTGGAATAAACCCCACTTGATCATGGTGTATGATCCTTTTAATGTGCTGTTGGATTCTGTTTGCTAGTATTTTGTTGAGGATTTTTGCATCTATGTTCATCAGTGATATTGGCCTGTAGTTTTCTTTCTTTGTGACGTCTTTGTCTGGTTTTGGTATCAGGGTGATGGTGGCCTCATAGAATGAGTTTGGGAGTGTTCCTCCCTCTGCAATATTTTGGAAGAGTTTGAGAAGGATAGGTGTTAGCTCTTCTCTAAATGTTTGATAGAATTCACCGGTGAAGCCATCTGGTCCTGGGCTTTTGTTTGTTGGAAGATTTTTCTTCACAGTTTCAATTTCAGTGCATCTTATTGGTCTGTCCATATTTTCTATTTCATCCTGGTTCAGTCTCGGCAGGTTGTGCATTTCTAAGAATCTGTCCATTTCTTCCAGGGTGTCCATTTTATTGGCATAGAGTTGCTTGTAGTAATCTCTCATGATTGCTTGTATTTCTGCAGTTTCAGTTGTTACTTCTCCTTTTTCATTTCTAATTCTATTGATTTGAGTCTTCTCCCTTTTTTTCTTTTTGAGTCTGGCTAATGGTTTATCAATTTTGTTTATCTTCTCAAAGAACCAGCTTTTGGTTTTATTGATCTTTGCTATTGTTTCCTTCATTTCTTTTTCATTTATTTCTGATCTGATCTTTATGATTTCTTTCCTTCTGCTACCTTTGGGGTTTTTTTGTTCTTCTTTCTCTAATTGCTTTAGGTACGAGGTTAGGTGGTTTATTCGAGACGTTTCCTGTTTCTTGAGGTACGCTTGTATTGCTATAAACTTCCCTCTTAGAACTGCTTTTGTTGCATCCCATAGGTTTTGGGTCATCGTGTCTCCATTGTCATTTGTTTCTAGGTATTTTTTGATTTCCCCTTTGATTTCATAAGTGATCACTTCGTTATTAAGTAGTGTATTGTGTAACCTCCATGTATTTGTATTTTTTACAGATCTTTTCCAGTAATTGACATCTAGTCTCATAGCATTGTGGTCGGAAAAGATACTTGATACGATTTCAATTTTCTTAAATTTACCAAGGCTTGATTTGTGACCCAAGATATGATCTATCCTGGAGAATGTTCCATGAGCACTTGAGAAAAATGTGTATTCTGTTGTTTTGGGGTGGAATGTCCTATAAATGTCAATGAAGTCCATATTGTTTAATGTATCATTTAAAGCTTGTGTTTCCTTATTTATTTTCATTTTGGATGATCTGTCCATTGGTGAAAGTGGGGTGTTAAAGTCCCCTGCTATGATTGTGTTACTGTCGATTTCCCCTTTTATGGCTGTTAGTATTTGCCTTATGTATTGAGGTGCTCCTATGTTGAGTGCATAAATATTTACAATTGTTATACCTTCTTCTTGAATCGATCCCTTGATCATTATATGGTGTCCTTCTTTGTCTCTTGTAATAGTCTTTATTTTAAAGTCTATTTTTTCTGATATGAGAATTGCTACTCCAGCTTTCTTTTGATTTCCTTTTGCATGGAATATCTTTTTCCATCCCCTCACTTTCAGTCTGTATGTGCCCCAAGGTCTGAAGTGGGTCTCTTGTACACAGCATATATACGGGTCTTGTTTTTGTATCCATTCAGCCATTCTGTGTCTTTTGGTTGGAGCATTTAATCCATTTACATTTAAGGTAATTATCAATAAGTATGTTCCTATTCCCATTTTCTTAATTGTTTTGGGTTTGTTTTTGTAGGTCTTTTCCTTCTCTTGTGTTTCTTGCCTAGAGAATTTCCTTCACATTTGTTGTAAAGCTGGTTTGGTGGTGCTGAATTCTCTTAACTTTTGCTTGTCTGTAAAGGTTTTAATTTCTCCATCAAATCTGAATGAGATCTTTGCTGGGTAATCTTGGTTGTATGTTTTACCCTTTCATCACTTTAAATATGTCCTGCCACTCCCTTCCGGCTTGCGGAATTTCTGCTGAAATATCAGCTGCTAACCTTATGGGGATTCCCTTGTATATTATTTGTTGTTTTTCCCTTGCTGCTTTTAATATTTTTCTTTGTATTTAATTTTTGATAGTTTGATTAATATGTGTCTTGGCATGTTTCTCCTTAGATTTATTCTGTATGGGACTCTCTGCATTTCCTGGACTTGACTGACAATTTCCTTTCCCATATTAGGGAAGTTTTCTACTAAAATCTCTTCAAATATTTTCTCAGACCCTTTCTCTTTCTCTTCTTCTTCTGAGACCCCTATAATTCGAATGTTGTTGTGTTTAATGCTGTCCCAGAGGTTTCTGAGACTGTCCTCAATTCTTTTCATTCATTTTTCTTTATTCTGCTCTGCAGTAGTTATTTCCACTATTTTATCTTCCAGGTCACTTATCCATTCTTCTGCTTAAGTTATTCTGCTATTGATTCCTTCTAGAGTATTTTTCATTTCATTTATTGTGTTGTTCAGCATTGTTTGTTTGCTCTTTAGTTCTTCTAGTTCCTTTTTAAATGTTTCTTGTATTTTCCCCATTCTAGTTTCAAGATTTGGGATCATCTTTACTATCATTACTCTGAATTCTTTTTCAAGTAGACTGTCTATTTCCTCTTCATTTGTTTGGTCTGGTGGGTTTTTACCTTGCTCCTTCTTCTGCTGCATATTTTTCTGTCTTCTCATTTTGTTTAACTTACTGTGTTTGGGGTCTCCTTTTCATAGGCTGCAGGTTCATTGTTCCCATTGTTTTTGTTGTCTACCCCCAGTGGGTAAGGTTGGTTCAGTGGGTTGTGTAGGCTTCCTGGTGGAGGGGACTTGTGCCTATGTTCTGCTGGGTGAGGCTGGATCTTTTCTTGCTGGTGGGTAGGGCCGTGTCTGGTGGTGTGTTTTGGGGTGTCTGTGAAGTTAGTATGATTTTAGGCAGCCTCTCTGCTAATGGATGGGCCTGTGTTCCTGTCTTGCTAGTTCCTTGGCATGGGTCATCCAGCACTGTAGTTTCCTGGCCGTTGGGTGGAGCTGGGTCTCAGCTTTGAGATGGAGATCATGGAGAGAGCTCTCGCCAATTGATATTACTTGGGGCTGGGAGGTCTCAGGTGGTCCAGTGTCCTGAACTGAGCTCTCCCACCTCAGAGGGTCAGACCTGAGAACAGGCTGGAGCACCAAGACCCTGTCAGCCACATGGCTCAGAAGAAAGTGAGAAAAAAAAGAAAGGAGAAAATAATTTTTTAATCATAAAAGAATTATTAAAATAAAAATAATTATTAAAAAAGAAGACAGCAACCAAACCTATAAACAAATCCACCAATGATAACAAGCGCTAAAAACTATACTCAGGTAAACATAAAAGCCAGAAACAAATCAGATGCAGAAAGCAAACCCCAAGTCTTCAGTTGCTCCCAAAGTCCACCACCTCAATTTTGGGATAATTCGTTGTCTATTCAGGTATTCCACAGATGCATGGTTTATCAAGTTGACTGTGGGAATTTAATCTGCTGCTCCTGAGGTTGCATGGAGAAATTTCCTTTTGTCTTCTTTCTCATAGCTCCTGCGGTTCAACTTTGGTTTTGGCCCCACCTCTGCACATAGGTCACCCTCAGGCATCTGTTCCCACCTAGACAGAATGGGGTTAAAGCAGCGGCTGATTAGGTGGCTCTTGCTCATTCAGGCTGGGGGTGGGAGAGGTACAGCAGTTATAATTGAAATGCCTGGCAAGCCTGCAGCAGCAGAGGCTGGCATGATATTGCAACAGCCTGAGGCACACCATGTGTTCTCCCAGGGAAGTTGTCCCTGTACCACAGGACCCTGGCAGTGGCATGCTGCACAGGCTCCCTGGGGGGGTGTGGATAGTGACCTGTGCTTGCACACAGGATTCTTGGTGGCTGCAGCAGCAACGTTAGCATTTCATGCCCGTCTTCGGGGTCTGAGCTGATAGCCATGGCTCATGCCTGTCTCTGGAGCTCATGTAGGGAGTGCTCTGCCTTCTGTGGGCAGATGGGGAAGGAATCTCCTCTCCTCATGTACCCTGAAACAATGGTATCTTGCCTCTTAGGCAGGTCCAGAGTTTTTCCCGGACTCCCTCCCGGCTAGCTGTGGCACACTAGCCCCCTTCAGGCTATGTTCATGTAGCCAACCCCAGTCCTCTTCCTGGGATCTGACTTCAGAAGCCGGAGCCTCAGCTCCCAGCCCCCACCCACCCTGGCGGGTGAGCAGACAAGCCTCTGTGCAGGAATCTCTGCACTTTGCCCTCTGCACCCCTGTTGCTGTGTTCTCTTCTGTGGCTCCAAAGCTTCCCCCCCCAACCCACCCCCTGTCTCCACCAGTGAAGGGGCTTCCTAGTGTGTGGAAACTTTTCCTCCTTCACAGCTCCCTCCCCAAGGTGCAGGTCCTGTCCCTATTCTTTTGTCTCTGTTTTTTCTTTTTTCTTTTTCCCTACGCAGGTAGATGGGGATTTTCTTGCCTTTTGGGAAGTCTGAGGTCTTCTACCAGCGTTCAGTAGGTGTTCTGTAGGAGTTGCTCCACATGTAGATGCATTTTTGATATATTTGTGGGGAGGAAGGTGATCTCCATGTCTTACTCCTCCGCCATTTTGAAGGTCCCTCTTGAGTTAAATGTTTTAAGGACCAAGCATTTTCGGAGAAGTTGTTACAAAACTAGTTTATAACAGATTCTAAAATATCCAGACTGTATGTTGAAATCTTTAGGGTAACTATTAAAATAATGGTAAAAGAAAGTAAAACTAACAAGCTAATATTGGGGAAAATATACAGTGATATAGATAGATAGATGATAGATAGATAGATAGATAGATAGGAAGAAAGAAAGATAGATGATAGACAAATATCCAAATCCAAGGAAGGAAAGAAAGGAAAGATAAAGAATTTAAAATAAATGAATAAAATAAAAAGAAATGGTAAAATGGTAAGTTTTACCCAAACATATTGATAATTAAGTTAATTGTAAATGATCTAAACACTCCATATAAATGACAAAGATTATGAATGTAAGTTTATTTTTAAGCCCAACTATCTGCTGTTTATAAGAGATACACTTCAAATATAAATACACAGGAAAGTCAAAAGCAAATCCATGAGATAAGATAAACCATTTAAACATTAAACAAATGTGAACTAGTCTAACTATTCACTCTCTAAGCAAAGTAGAATTTAAGACAAGAAACATTTCCAGAAAAGAATAAACACCCTGAACATCTTGTCCTAGGAAATAAGGACATGCTAAAAGAATGACAGCGGTAACTTTTAACAGACACAAGCCAGCTTCAAGGTGCTCCCATTGGACAAATCTGGGACAATTTGAGCACCAAAATAAATGATAGTATAATATGAAAATCCATTGAAAAACAGAGGAAACTATAAGTCCACACTTACAAAATAAATTAATTAATTAAAAAACGTTTAATGAGGAAGGAGATATTTATATACTCTCAAAGTATCTTCCCAAATACTCATCAACTACCTTGCCATCATAACTCCCAGCTTCCCCTCCCAAAATTAATATTAACTACAAAATGGAAAAAGTAACTGTTTGATAGGGAAGGCTAGCAGACACCACTTTGATCAAGTGATCAAAATTAACCTAACCAGAAATGGGATGAATCAAAATCTTATGCCAGGCATAAGAAGAGCACCACACCACTTCTCTGATATTCCACCCAAAGATGCATCATGAAGAAAAAAAAAAATCACACAAAGTCAAAATAAGAGAAATTCTGCAAAGTAGCTGGCATTCCATCCACAGAAAGTGTCAAGGACATCAAGTTAAGAAAAGACTGAGAAACTATTTAAGATCAAAGAAACAACAACAGAAAAAAAAAAAAACAGTAAAGGAAAAGACAGCTATATACAATAGGTAATTCTGAATGGGATCCAGTTGCTAAAAGATATTATTGGGACAATAAGTGAAATTGAAAGGGGTCTTAAGATTAAATAGTAAAAATATGTCAGTGCTAATTTCCTGATTCTGATTATTATATTATGGCTTTCTAGGAGAATGTGCTTTATGCAATAGAGAATTCAAGTTCCATGGGGCATCATGTTGGCAACTTATTCTCAAGTAGCTCAAAGGAAAAAAATCTTTACACTATATTCACAACTTTTCAGTAAATTTGAGATCAATTTAAAAAAAAAATTTAAAACACTTTGAATCTGAATGTAAATAAAAGTATAACAATATTTGTTGGATATACTTAAAGCTTCTTTAAAGAGAAATTTATAGCCTAAAATGCATATGTAGAAAAGAAAAATGATTGAAAATAAATATTAAGTTATCTATCTCAAGAACTTAGAAACAGAACAGCAAATTAAAACCAAAAAAAGTAGGAAAAAATAAAGATAATTGCACTAATCAATGAAATTCTTAAAAACCTAAATAGAGATAGCCAACATAGGCAAAAGTGCCTTCTTAGAAAGGACTAATAAAATTGTCAGTGCAATAAATATCATGATTAGAGAGGAAAAAATAAAACACTATGCACAGATAAACCTCTGCTGAGATGGATAAAGGGAAAAAATAGAGAAAAATACAAATTATCAACATCAGAAAGTAAAAAGTGGGGTATCATTATAGATCTTAGAGAAATATATATCTTAACAGTATATTATGAGCAACTTTATGCCAATAAATTTGAGAATTTGGTGAAATGAACAAATTCCTGGAAAAACATAGCATGCAAAATTGTCAGGACAGGAAACTGAAATCGTGAGTAGACAGATAGTTAAGAAAGAAAGTGGGGCTTCCCTGGTGGTGCAGTGGTTGAGAATCTGCCTGCCAATGCAGGGGACACGGGTTCGAGCCCTGGTCTGGGAAGATCCCACATGCCGCAGAGCAACTAGGCCCGTGAGCCACAACTACTGAGCCTGGGCGTCTGGAGCCTGTGCTCAGCAACAAGAGAGGCCGTAATAGTGAGAGACCTGTTCACCGCGATGAAGAGTGGCCCCCGCTTGCCACAACTAGAGAAAGCCCTCACACAGAAACGAAGACCCAACACAGCCAAAAATAAATAAATTAATAAAAAAAAAGAAAGAAAGAAAGTGAATTTGAAATTCAAACTTCCCACAAAGCAATAGTCAGGCTCAGAATTCTTTAGCAGGAAATTCTTCCAAACATTTAACTCAGACATAACGTTAATCTTTCACATATTCTTTCAGAGAACAGAAAAAGAGGAAATATTTTCAAACACATTTAATGAGTCCTATTTAACCTTAAGAACAAAAACCAACAAATTTATGCCAAGGAAGGAAATTTATAGATCAACATCACTCATAAATAACATAATGCAAAATTCTAGTAAATATTAGGAAAGCATTGTAAGCAATATATTTAAAAGATAATATATCATGAATCAGTTGGATCATTCCAGAAATATATTTGTTTTAAAACTGAAAATCAAGTAATTTACCACATTTACAAAATAAAGAAAAATCATATAAACATCTCATAGTTGCAAATATATGAAAACTTTAGCCTTAATATCAGGAACAAGACAAGGATGCCTCCTATCACCACTTTTATTCAACACTGTGCAGAGGTAGTTGTCAGTACAATAAACATCATGATTAGAAAGGGAAAAATAAAACATTATGTGCAGATTACCATAGTGTATGAAGAAAATTTTTTAAAATCCAAACTATTATTAGTAAGTTAAGCAAGGTCAATTCAATTATCCAAAAAATAAAATGACATTTTATATACTACAATAATAAATAAAAATGAGACATGACAAGTTATATTGGCATCAAAAAATGTCTAATCACTAGGGACAAATACAATTAAAGATGTACAAGACCCTTACACAAAAACTATAAAATATTATTCAGAGAAACTAAAGAAAATTTAAATAAATAGAGGAGTATCCGTATTCATGGATTGTATCTATATTCATGGATTTTACATACTTCAATTCTCAGAAATTAATCTACAGCTTCAAACCAAATTCAAATCTCACAGTGTGTGTGTGTGTGTGTGTGTGCACGCACACACATGCATGTATGCATGTATGCATGTGTATGTGTATAAACTGACAAATTCTAAAATTTTGTGGTGATGTAAAAAGCTACAAATATCCTAGAACAGTCCATAAGCCAAATCTGGCCTGCCACTTGTTTTGTAAATTAAGGTTCATTGGGGCATAGCCCTAATTAACCATTCATGTATTGTCTATGGCTGCTTTTATGCTACAATAGCCCCAGAGAACATAGGGACCACCTAGTCTAAAATATTTACCCCTGGCCCCTATTTGTATCTTGTCCTTTATAGAAAAAGATTGCTGACCCCTGACCTAGAAAACCTTGAAGTAAAAGAAAATAACTACAAAGTACATACAACTAGTTATTAAGATAGCATAGTATAACACAATAGAATCCTCAACAAGGATTTAATCAATAATCATTAAGTCCTCACATATTTAATCATTTCATTTATGTCAAAGGTCATATGATTTACAATAAAGAAAGAAAATCTCTTCAACAAATTCTCCTGGGTCAATTCGATACCATATGGAATCAAAGTAAATTTTACCTCAAATCATACACAAAAGTTAATCCCAGAGGAATTGTAGGTCTAAATATGAAAGTTAAAACAATAAAACTTCTAGAATATAACATCATCGTGGCCTTCAAATAGAAACATTCCTTAAACAGAACAAAAGCACAGATCAGAAAGGAATAAATTGATACTACAACCTAAATTAAAATTACGAACTTCTGTTCAACAAAATATATGGTTCAAAGAGTTAAAAGCCACGCTACAACAGGAGAGAAGATATTTGCAAGACATATAAGCAACAAAAATTCCTATCCTGAAGGCATAAATAACTCCTAAAAATCAGTAAGAAAATAGGCAAAACACCTGAATGTGCACTTCATAGGAGGATAGCCAAATGGCCATTAGGCTTATCAAAGGGTGCTCAGCCATATTAATCATCAGGAAGTTAAAGTCCAAACAAGATATCTTTATACTAACCAGAATGGAAATATGTTTTTTAAATTAACAGTACAAAGCACTGGCAAAGATGTACTGCAATGATAATGGCACATGGAAAATTCTAGAAAACTGTTCATCAGTATTTACTGAATATGAAAATATGCATACCCTGTGGCTCAGAAATTTTACTCCTACATGTGCAGACAATAATAATTTACAAATATAAGATCTAAAAGACATGTACTGGAATGTTCTAACCAGTTAATCATAATATTCAGCAACTGCGAACAATCCAAAAATCTACCCAGAGTAGAATGGATAAATAAATTGGGGTATATTCATAAAATAGAAAATCATACAGCAACAAATATGAACAAACTATTGCCACATGCATGGATAGATTCCACACACATAATTCTGAGTGAAACAAACTAGACACAAATACATATATAATATATGATTTTACTTATATGAGGCTTAAAAATAGGCAAAATTATTTTATAGTGCTAGAATTCAGGATGCAGTTTAATTTGGGAGGAAGAAAGGGCACAGACAGAACTCCTGGATGCTAGCAATATTCTATTTGTAGATGTGGGGTGGTCACATGGATGTATTTGCATCTAACAAATTCATTGTGCTGTATGATGTGTACCCTTCATCTGGGTATGTTTTATTTCAATAAAAAGGTATACTAAAATTAGAACAGGAACACAACCATTAAAAAGTAGGAAATTATGCCATTTGCAATAACATGGATAAATCTTGAGGGCATTAGGCTAGTGAAATACGACAAAGAAAGACAAATACTGTATGATCTCACTTATGTGTGGAATCTAAGAAAACCAGTCATAGAAACAGAACAGATTGGTGGTTGCCAAGGGTGGGGGGTGGGAGAAATGTGTGAAATTGGTCAAAGGGTAAAAACCTCCAGTTATAATATAAAGATAAGTAAGTTCTGGGGATGTAATGTACAGCATACTGACTATAGTTAACAATACTATATTGCACATTTTAAAAGTTCTCATCACACAAAGAAAGAATATATATACACATATATCAAATTATTATGTTGTACACCTTAAACTTACACAATGTTCTATATCAACTACCTCTCAGTAAAGCTGCAAAAATAAAAAATAAATAAAAGCCAAACAGGAAAAAATAGTTCGAGAAGAAAATTATTCTGGATTTGTTTTTCAGCTAACAATCAGAAAAGTTCTGTTGAAGTATAATTCTTGGACTTCCCTAGTGGCACAGTGGTTAAGAATCCACCTGACAATGCAGGGGACACGGGTTCAATCCCTGGTCCAGGAAGATCCCACATGCCGCAGAGCAACTAAGCCTGTGTGCCACAACTACTGAGCCTGTGCTCTAGAGCCCGTGAGCCACAACTACTGAGCCCACGTGTCACAACTACTGAAGCCCATGTGCCTAGAGCTTGTGCTCCACAACAAGAGAAGCCACCGCAATTAGAAGCCCGCATACCGCAACAAAGCATAGCCCCCACTCGCAGCAACTATAGAAAGCCTGCACGCAGCAACGAAGACCCAACACAGCCAAAAATAAATAAATAAAATATAAATCAATTTATTTTTAAAAAAAAAGATGACATGATACTGAAATTTAAAAAAAAAAAAAGAAAGTATAATTCTTGTTCAGTTGGACATAAAATATCGATAGAGCTAAGACTTCAATTTAGCCTTATAAACATAGGCAACTACATTAAGCCTAAACGTCTAATTCTCTATGACCAGAAATATCTGTTAAACTGTTTTATGTCCTTTTCTAAACAGAAAAATTTCAAAGCCAATCTACAGTTGTTTCCAAAACTGGTATGGCTGATGTTAGGAAGCCAATTGAGTGTAATATGGTATTTTCCTGAGGGACACACAACAAATTTTTGCTAAAACAGTAATGCCTTAAGAATGACTATACCTTCCGTAGAAAACATTGGTTTTACAAAGTTCTTTCAACCACATGCCACACAACTTCTCCTCAACTCTCTTCTGTTACGATCCCCTCAATCACAGTGGATACATATAGTAAGAATCCTTCAAATGTCTACTAGAGGAATATAATCTCTACAGACTGAATTCTCAGCAGTATACTGTAATTAAAATCTCTTTTATAAATCAGAAAATAAAACCAAACCAAACAAAAACGTGCAGCTGCTCTGCAGCATGAACCCAATAGTGCAGATAGTGTCAATAACCAAGGAGGACCCTCAATGGTTTAGCAACAGTGACTGCCTAAAGACCATGGGGAGTTTCCTCTTTCCTATATCAATAACTTTATAGATACTTCACTCTATTATTTCCACAGAACAAAAAAGATGGTATGAAATGAGTATACCCTAAGCTTTAAGAGGTAAAAAGCAAGTTTTTCAATGAATGCTATAATTCAAATTCCTAAATATGTAGTTAAAATTACGATAAAAAGCAGCAAAATAAGCACTGAGCTCTCATAAGTACTTCGTATGCCACGTGAATGTTCTCATATGAAAACTGTGACCTTTGTACCAAATTATCTACAAGGAGGCTTGCAACTCATAAATTATGAAACCACGATCATTAAGTGTGTGCCCATATTTGAGGGTATCCTCAAATTCCTCCTTTTAACAAATATTAACTGAGCATCTTCTAAGCACAAAAGCCCTATCCTAAATGCTGTAGGGAGGAGCTTGACCTTTAAGGAGCACTGAATTAAGAAGTGAAGTTAAGACATAGAAGAAAATAGGTTCACAAAAAAGTCTTTAATGTTTGTTGAATGATATAAAGTAGAAGGTGACAAAGACCATAAGAAAGATATTTAAGTTATGGGATTTCAAAAAGATGAAAGGAGGAAATTCTAGTTGTGAGGGTTAGAAAAGGCCAACAGGTAAAGTAACATTTAAGCTGAGCTATGAAAAATTTTCTTATCCTTTCTGAATATGTGTGTGTTTACGTATTATACATATATTATTCAGCATGGACATGAATAAATATTAAAACAGCTCAATGTCAATGGAACAGTGCAGAACAGAGACAATGTCAAACCATAGAAATCAGCATTTGGCAGTAGATTTGCCTCCAAAGTACACTCACTGTGGGTTATAAACAACTTCAGCTTGCTTCATTTCATTATATAACTAACATACGGAATCGGGAACCAACTCTGTAATTTTAAATGTTTAAAAGTAATTCACAAAATAGATGACCTATGGATAACTAAAATTTAACTCAAAGAAGTTAATTGCAACATTTTCAGAACCTCTCAAAGCCAAGTATGTGTGCGTCCTTAGGGACATGACTTTGCTATTTCCATTCACCACTAAGAGGTTTTCATATTTTCATAATTCATGGCACCTTATCATTTCTAGCTCCAAATTATTATGCACTGAAATATCATTTTAGTTTTAAAAGATAAATTACTTTGACAATTCACAATCATTAGATAGAATTTTTTGAAGATATGCAGGTAATTGTAGTAGTGTCAGATATAATTTTTAAACTGCAGATTACCACTACAGTTTTAAATAATTTTTTATCACTTTATTTGGAGCATTTGTTTCCACATATTTTAAGCTTTTTTTTCTTTTTTAAATTTCTCCTTACTGTATAAAAGTAATTCATTCCAGAACATAAAATCATGTGGCTAGTGAATACATACTTTTCCAGAATACATCTAAATTCAAATACAAACATGACCACTACATTACTGACACAGTATTGATACCTAAATCAGTAAATGGATTGTATAGTCACACTGAAGTTGCTGGTAAAACTCTTCAACTATATTTTATGCTCCTTGAGGTAAAAATACTGTCTATTTAAAATTTTTTCCACCACTGCAGCTACATGATAGGCACCCAATAAATACAGGTCAAATTGATAAATGGATGAATATATTTTAAATTTTTACTAAAGTATCTATAATATTGTTTTACTTGTCTAATTACAAATACACTGAGGGTAATTATTAGAGTGGTTCTTGTTATTATTTTGTAAAACATGCTCAATACTTTAAAGATAATGGGAAGAATTGATAATATGAGTGCAAAACTCTTTATGACTTCTATATCATCATAAAATCAGAGTTGCAAGTAATTAGAACTAATCAAGTCCAGTTTTTTTCCTGATGAATTAGTCCAACCCCTGTTTGAATAGAGGACAGGACATCCACTATAGTTCTAGCTTCAGGATACTGTTCTAGGAAACCCATTCTACCGTGGAATACTCTAAATGTTACAAAGGTCTTACCCACAGTGAACAAAATATGCCTTTGTCTCTTCATCCTTTGAGCCAAATTTTTTATTTCCTCCTTTCTTGTTTCAACTTCAAGTAACTGTACCCCCATGTCTAAATCAAAATACTTTTAAGAATTTGAAGACAATTATCATGACTACTCAGAGTCTTTGCATTTTTCAGGTTAAACATTCCTTCGTTAATATGACATAGTGTCTATCCCTTTCTTCAAGATGGTAGCCCTCCTCATATATGGCATTTCAATGATCTCAAATGGAGAACTGAAAACAAACATTCTGGATTTGCTCCTACGAGAGCAAAATACAAGAGTATTTAATTGAATCACATGAAATTGCCAACACTCAACCATTTTGAGCTACAAAAATGACAATTTAATATAGCTCAACATAATAGCATTATCTTCTTTAATGTAAGCATTGCACATCCATCAATGCATCCTCAGATTGCATTAGCTTTTCAGCAGCTATGCAACACCACACCATCATATTAGGTTTGAGGCCAAGTAAATCCGACAGGTCATTTTCCCATCAACTGTTGGGCTTGTACAATGAATTTTACAGAATATTATAATGCAAGAATTTACTTACCTGCCACTTACTAGTTTTGTTATTCTTAAAAATGTATTTTGATCTCTTAGAGAACCAAGGTAGCCTTAATCATATAGTGTTCACTATGTGCCAGTCATGGTCCAGTGGTTAAAGTTTAATTCTCATAACTACTGTGTGAGCTAGAATCATTAGCATAATTCCCCACATTTCAGATGAGGAAACAGTCACTAAGAGGTCAAGTGTACTCCCTTAACCACTGTATACCATACTGGCTCTCAATATAAAGAAACTGACTTTCTCAAATGATTTGGTGGGGATTTAATAATATATACAGTGTATTTCATTTTTTTCACCCCTTTCCTTGATCCAACTAGTTCAATTAGATGCTATATACAATGGATTTTACTTACAAAATGCTGTCTCTGCATCTGACATTTCCTTTTCTATTCTTCCAGACTATTCTCTAGTTCTTAACACTTTTAATTTTTTTGAAAGGCTATCTATTGAAATTGCCTCTTAACTGGTATCTCCCCATCTTCGTCCATCTTTTCCCTACCCACTCTATATAATTCTGGGTCCTATTTCTCATCATATTCTCAATTTCTACTTTGTTTTTATACCAATTTTGCATATTATTCCCTCTTATACATTCTACCCTTTCGAAGAGAAAAAAATAAATAAGTAAAATATTCTCTTTTTTGATTTATTTTAATATTATGCCATTTTACCTAAATAGTAGGCCTCTTCTCTTACTTGTTTTTCATTCAAAGTCAAGCTGAAGAAAATGTGAATAAAGACCCAAAGATCAAATTATAGAATTTCTTTCTGTTAATAAAACCAGAATGTGAAGGTTGGGGTCAGATAAGGATTCTGCAAATTAGGAACTATGGAGCCAAATGGCCTGGGTTGAAATCCCCATTCTATTATTTACAACTGGCTAACTTTGGTCAAGTCACTTAAGCTTTCTGTTCTTTAATTTCCTCATGTGTAAAATAAGGATGCTAATGGCATCTACCTCTTAAGGTTGTTGTGCAAACTAAATTAGTCAGTATTCTAAAGGGCTTAGAACAATAGTCATTATTATTATGAAAAACACTGTAAATTAAATAAGAAACTTACATCTCATTGCTTAGGCAATAAGAAAGCCTCATCTTTAAGGATTTTCATTGGCCAAGATGCCTGGTCCTATACATTATGGATATTTATCTCAGTTCCTTTAACAGTCCCTCAAGCAATGTTGTTTTCTAGACACTCCTGGTAAATGCTCATCTCCATCAGGCCTTTTGCCTATGGTCAGTCAACAGTTCCAATGGATTGTCCTAGGCCTCTGAGAAAGGTAATCTAAAGTGAATGACAAGAGTCAGCATGTCTCTTAGGAAAATAATCAAAGGAATAATTGGACAGAGTAACATGAGAGAGAGTGGCATGGACTCAGGAGAATGTTGTAACAAAGGAGACAAAGAATAACATATGTCTGAATAAAGGAGGTGGCTCATCTGAGTTTATGAATGAAAATTTATATCACTGGATAACTAATTAAATAAGAAAGGTGTAGGAGAGAAAGTCAAGGATAGCTGCAAAACTTTGATATTTTGGCTGGTGATGCCACTAGCTACACGTGGAGCAAAGAAGAAGCAGGCATAGGGTAAGGATGATGAATTTACATTTGGATATGTAGAGTTTAAGATAAATATTGAATAACCATATGGAAATGTACATAAGCAATTAGGTATGAGTAACTGGTGTTCAGTGTCCCACCGACCCATTATCAGTACAGACTACTGTTGAATTGGTTTAGTCTCCCATGTTTGAGAATAAATTATAATGATCTAATTCTCACCTTCCATCTCATAGTTGACATACCTTGGTAAAATGGCTGGCTGCAAAGCAATCTGTGACAACAAATAGCACAAATATCACTAGGGAAATCTCGCCAGAAACTGTAACCTCATTAAAACAATGCACTAACTTCCTGGGATAACCAGCAACCACAAGCAGATGGAAATACCTTTTATTTTAATATGCTCCCCTCCCCTCCAATGATCACCTTTCCATTTGAATGCAGAGATACTCTAGAAAATAAGTTAACTAAAATAATAATTCTAACAATGATAGGCCAAGATAGCAGAGTAGAAAGGCCCTGAGCTCACCTCCTCTCACAAGCACACTAAAATCACAACTATTTGCAGAATGATCAATGAAAAACACTGGAACCTATCAGAAAAGATTTTCTACAACTAAAGACATAAGAAGGAACCACAAGAGATGGGTAGGAGGCGCAGATTCATGAAATAGTCAAGTTCCATACCTCCAGTTGGCAATTCACAAACTGGAGAATAATTACACTGCAAAGCTTCTCCCATAGGAATGAGAGTTCTGAGCCCCATATCGGGCTCATAAGCCCAGGGTTCCTATATCAGAAAGATGAGTCACCAGAGCATTTGGTTTTGAAGGCCAGTGGGGCTTAATTTTGGGAGCCCCACAGGAATGGGGGGAATAGAGATTTCTCTATTAAAGGGTGAACATGAAATCTCAAATGGTCTGGAACCCAGGGCAAAAGCAGTACTTTGATAGGAGCCTGTGCCAGAACTACCTGCTGGTGTTCTCCAGAGAGGAAGGAGGCACCTGCAGCTCACCCCAGAGACAAAGACTCTGATGGCAGCCATTCCTCTAAGCTCCTTCTACCATATGGACAGTGGTGCTGGGGGGTGCCATTGTGGAAGCCTCCTTCTAGCTCACTGACACCAAGACCTGGCCCCACCCAACAGCCTGTAGACACCAGTGCTAGGATGCCTAAGGCCAAGCAACTACCTGGGCAGGTACAAAGCCCCACAAATCCACAGACAGACTGCCTAAAAACCTCCTGAGCACACAGCAGCCTCTAAGACATGCTCCTGCCCACCAGAGGACCCAGGATCCAGCTCCACCCACCAGTGGGCAGAATCCACTGAGCCCTGGCTCTGCCCTCCAGGAAGGCTTCTCTAGCCTCTGGACCAGCCTCACCCACCAGGAGGCAGACATCAGATGCAAGAAAACCATAATGCCACAGCCTGAAAACCCAGCCTGCCCACAGCAGGACAGACACTGACCTGACACCCTGTGGGCTCTGGCCCTGGCCACTAGCAGGTCAACACGAGCTTCAGAACACTCCAGACCCTGTACCCAACTGTGTCAGGAACCAGCCCCTGCAACATGACATCAGCTCTGGGATCCCTGGGCCCTGCAACTAGATTCCAGAATTTGTCTGGCACTAACCCTAGGACCTGGCATCACCAACCACTGTACTGGCAACAGCCCCAGAGTCTTCTGGATCCTGACTCCACACACCAGTGAGCCAGCACTTATCCCACAGCCCCCTTGGGTCCTCCAGCCCTACCAACCAGCAGCTGTCAGCCTCTGCACAATGCAAGGCATTGCAACCAACTGAACTAAGAGCCAAACAAACCTACCAGACCACCACATACAGCCCACCAAAAAAGAAGGACCCACACAGCCCTCTTAGGGGAAACCCTTAGAGCAAACATGTTGGTTGACAAAAAAGGAATGTGCTGCTGGGACACATAGGACATCTGTTACAGAAGGCCACTTCTCCAAGGTCAGGAAACATAACTAAACTTTAAGTACATGAAAATACAAATAGCACCTCATGAAAAATGAGGCAATAGAGGTACATGTAGCAGATGAGGAAACAAGATAAAACCCCAGAAGAAGAACTAAATGAGGTAGAGATAGGCAATCTACCCAAGGAAGAGTTCAGGTAATGATGTTAAAGATGATCAAAGACCTCAGAAGAAAGACATTCCATCTGAAAGCAACAGAATACAAGTTGCACATGGAACATTCTTTTCAAGTGCACATGGAACATTCTCCAGGACAGATCACATGCTAGGCCACAAAACAAATTTAAGGAAATTTAAGAAATTGAAATAATATCAAACATCTTTCCAACCACAATGCTATGAGACTAGAAATCAGCTACAAGAAAAAAACTGCAAAAAACACAAACACGTGGACACTAAACAATATACAACTAAACAACCAATGGATCACTGAAGAAATCAAAGAGGAAATCAAAAAATACCTACAGACAAATGAACACAAAAACATTTTGATCCAAAACCTATGGGACACAGCAAAAGCAGTTCTAAGAGGGAAGTCTACAGCAATACAAGCTCATGTCAGGATATAAGAAAAAGTTCAAACAATTTAATCTTACCCCTAAAGAAACTGGAGAAAGAAGAACAAATAAAACTCAAAATTATTAGAAGGAAAGAAATTATAAAAATCAGAGCAAAAATAAATGACACAGAGACTAAAAAAAAAAAAATAGAAAAAAATCAGTTAAACTAAAAGCTGGTTCTTTGAAAAGATGAACAAAATTGATAAACCTTTAGCCTAACCTAATGAGAAAAAAAAAAGGGAGAGGGCCCAAATCATTAAAATCAGAAACGAAAAAGGAGAAGTTACAACTGATACCATAGAAATAAGAAAGATCATAAGAAGACTACTACAAACAACTATATGCCAATAAAATGGAAACCTAGAATAAGTGGACAAATACTTAAAAACATACAATCTCCCAATACTGAACCAGGAAGAAATAGAATATATGAACAGACCAAATACCAGTACTGAAATTGAATCAGTAATTAAAATACTCCCAACGAACAAAAGTCCAGGACGAGATGACTTCACAGGTTAATACTACCAAACATTTACAGAAGAGTTAACACCTATTCTTCTAAAACTATTTCAAAAAAATAGCAAAGACAGGAAGATTTCCAAAATCATTCTATGAGGCCAGCATCATCCTGATACCAATACCAGACAAAAATACTGCAAAAAAAGAAAATTACAAGCCAATATCACTGATGAACATAGATGCAAAAATCCTCAAAAGAATACTAGCAAAATAACTCCAACAGTACAGCAAAGGATCACACAACATGATCAATGGGATTTATCCCAGGGATGCGAGGATTTTTCATTATCTGCAAATCAATCAGTCTGATACACCACATTAATAAACTAAAGAATAAAAACCATGTGATCATGTCAATAAATGCAGAAAAGGCTTTTGACAAAATTCAACATCCATTTATTATAACTCTCTAGAATGTGAGCAGAAAGGAGACATACCTCAACATAATAAAGGCCACATATGAAAAACCCACAGCTAATATTATACTCAACAGTATAAATCTATAAGAATTTCCTCTAAGACAAGGCTGCCCACTCTCACCAGTTTTATTCAACATTGTATTGGAAGTCCTATACATAGCAATTACACAAGAAAAAAATAATAAAAGAAATCCAAATTGGTAAGGAAGAAGTAAAACTGTCACTGTTTGCAGTTGAAATGATACTATCCACAGAAAAACCTAAAACAGCCACCATAAAACTAGTAGAGCTCATCAATGAATTTGGTAACTTTGCAGGATACAAAAATACTATACAGAAATCTGTTGCATTTCTGTATACTATCAATGAAATATCAGGAAGATAAGTTAAGGAAACAATCCCATTTATCATTGCATCAATAAGAATAAAATAACTAGGAATAAACCTACCTGAGGAGGCAAAAGACCTGTATCCTAAAAACTGTAAGATGCTGATGAAAGAAACTGAAGATGACACAAACAGATGGAAATGTATACCATGTTCTTGGACTGGAAGATGTGAGATATAAATATATATATATATACACACACATATATATACAAAATGGCATATTAGCCATAAAAAAGAATGAAATTTTACATTTGCAACAACATGAATGGAGTTGGAGGGTATTATGCTAAGTGAAATAAGACAGAGAACGACAAATACTGGATGATATATCATTTATATATGGAATCTAAAAAATACAACAAACTAGTGAGTATAACAAAAAGGAAACAGACTCACAGATATAAAGAACAAAACTAGTGGTTCCCAATAGGGAGAGGAAAGGGGGGAGGGGCAATAGAGAGGTAGGGGACTAAGAGGTAAAAACTATTATGTATAAAGTAAGCTACAAAGATATACTATACAACACAGGGGATATAGCCAATACTTTATAATAACTATAAATGGAGTACAACCCTTAAAATTTGTGAATCAGTATATTGTACACATGAAACATAATATTACACATCAACTATAGTGCAATAAAAATAAATAAATAAATAAAATTATTAATGGTGAAAAAATGTAATTCTGCCTCCTTGCTCTTACTCCATTACACAAAGTATTTGTATTAGGAAACTGAGTTTCTACTTTATTTTCAAATAACAAGTTATTAACTGTCAAAAAGCAGGTGGTAATTGATATCACTTTTAAAATGCTTTAAAGTAATATTTTATAAAATCAGCAGTTGACCTAAAAAAGTGAGACTAAACCCACAAACTTCAATTATGTAAGAATTGGATCACATTAAATTTATGTAAGACTGAGGAAAATACAAATTCAAGGCTAGATTATTCCAGAGAAAGATCATAAATGAGCTAAACATTAAGGATTATTAAGAACAAAACACAAAGATTGCTTTCATCAAATTAAAATGAAATAAAATAAAAAAGAAATTCAATCTTTGGGTTGAAGGACTTCCCTGGTGGTGCAGAGGTTGAGAATCTTCCTGCCAATGCAGGGGACACGGGTTCGAGCCCTGGTCCGGGAAGATCCCACAAACCACGGAGCAACTAAGCCCGTGCCCCACAACTACTGAGCCTGAGCTCTAGAGCCTGCAAGCCACAACTACTGAGCCCACGTTCCACAACTACGGAAGCCCGCATGCCTAGAGCCCATGCTCCACAACAAGAGAAGCCACCACAATGAGAAGCCCATGCACCACAACGAAGAGTAGCCCCTGCTCGCCACAACTAGAGAAAGTCTGCAAGCAGAAACAAAGACCCAATGCAGCCAAAAATAAATAAATAAAAATAAATAAATCTATAAGAAAATTACTAAAAACAGGAAAGTATCATCTTATCACATTATAACTTATACCATGTCTTCCAGCACAATTTATTTAAATTCAAATTCTTACCTCTCTCCATTCTTTATTTCCAACTCCTTGTACATACAAGACACAAACTACAAAAGATGAAAAAATAAATATATCTAAACATTTTTTATAAATATCATATATAAATGTATCCAAGTTATTTTTCAGCTGTACAAAAGCTATATTAAAATTAGTTCCTAGTTCCTAGGCTTACTCTGGCATGAAAATTGCTAATAAATCATCACATGATGAAAATTTTTTATAAAAAAGCAAGAAACAATATCAGGTCTTTAGAACTTAGCATGTATAGAGCTAGGCATAAAAAAATATAACAATTATTTGCTAATGTCTTCAATTGCATTATGCTACAGATATAGATAAAAAAAAATTAAACTAAGGTTAAACAGTTTGAAATATTTCAGTATGTTACCAGTCATAAGTCAAGCTCTTCCTAGGATACTTACAATGCTCAAAACCATCATAGGAAGGATATCTGGAGCAAATCATATGCCACATTTAATATTTGCAACTCCTATCCTCAATGTTTGTAAACAAGTAAGAAATCCTATGAACCACAAAAGGAAGTCGCAAAAAAGGGAGATTAAGAGTTTGGGGTAAAGATTAAGGGACAAAAATATCCCACCCACTTGTCAATGGGTCTCAGGAATTTTTAATACCCACAAATTTTAATGCCTTTTCTCCAGTGACTACCTCAAGAATTCTTTTGTCAACTGACAAAACCTCTCTCCTGTAATTAAACCACACAGGTTCACATATTTGTAGAGATGGAGAGCTGCTGGATATCAGCTTCTAAATATTACAAGACTTGGAATCACTACTTGATTTATACATTATTTCTGTTGTTTTCTAATTTAAACTGTCTTTTATTTTACAATTTATCTCCAATTTTCAATATATATAATTAGGAATCAAAAACTTCAGCTCATTCAAGATATTATATAATTCACTTGGTTGTACATGCCTTTATATACTGCATTTATTCACAAAAAAAGGAAAATGATTACTCTGACTTGATCATAAAATTATGGCCCATTACAGTTCTCTTTCAAAGATAATTTCTACCATATGGCCATACAATGAGGTTTAATTTCAAAGTGAACTGTCCTACATTGCAGTCATCTGCATTGTCATCTTATTCTCAAAACGCTAAGCAATTCCCTCTCTTTAGCCAGAGTACTGCCCAGGTAGATGAGAATGCAGGGCCTGAGACTATACTCCATCTTGCTTTCTAGGCTTTAAAACAAATATGTAAATAAGAACTATGATTTTCAAATAACTTTTTGCAAAATCAAGTAAAATAAGTAGACTATTTCAAAAAGCAAGTAATAGATACTTACTTGGATCAGATTTAGAAAATGTGTCTCTGTCAAGAAGATTTCTGTTGAATAAAAGAGAAAATGTTATATGAATATAATACCAAAATATTTATATAAATATAAATGTATATATACATGAATGATGACTTCAAAGTTCCAAAAGTTAAATTTGTGCTTCATATTCATCCTCCATTAATTGGTAATAATTTATAATAACTAAATTATATTTTTATGTTTAATACTTGTAATAAAAATCTCATGTTTACCCTGTTGTATTCTTCCACCAGGACTACCACTCATGTGCATTTATCTGTACCGTGCTTGTTATTTGAAAGGCCTTTTTTCATATCAACCTGATACCCTTTCATATTTCAAGTTCTTAAAAGTTACTCCTTCTATGGAATCACTATACACTGAGAAAATAAAAACACAGTCAACAGAACAGCACAGACAAAAAAAAAAAAAAAAAAAAAAAGGGACTACGCCTTCAAATATTCCCAGAAAGAAACTATCAGACATGTTTATATTTAGAATTAAGTCAAAGACCAGTAGTCAGAAATCATATTAAAATAATCCTTCTGTCCCCTAAGCAGACACTATGACTCCAGCAATGACTGGCAAACAGTAAATTTAAAACATTTCCATTTGAGAATATACTATGTTATATATTTATAAAGGTAGCTCTCCACTCACATGGAAATTCTCCAGCCTTTCCTATGTGTCTAGTTTTGCTCATTAAGTGTCCTAAAAAATGTAATTCAGCTCTTTCTTTCAGAGTTCATAAAAGTCAAGGAGAGATGACAGTGCAAATATTGCAGTGTGCTTGGGACTCAAAAACTATGTTATACACATTTAAAAGCAAATAATGTGATTTTGGTGCCTTATTTATCTAAAAAAATAAATAAAAGCCCTACAATCTTTAACCACAAATACAAAATAATGGATTTCTATCAACAATAAAGATAAATATTCTTAATCATAGACTTTACTTGCCACATTATTTCTTCTAGCCATTATGATCCATAACATACAGTAAGTAAGGTCAAAAACAAACAAACAAACAAACAAAAAACCTTAGATCCTTTATAATATGAGGGGAAAAAAACTCCATAAACTCTTCATAACTTAGTCCCTGAACTTTGCAATTTAGCTTTCCCATTGCTATTTGACAATAAATTTCAGCTATAATTTGATCATATGAATAAAATAGAATAAACCATCTCTGACTAGATTTAATTCCCCAAAGACTACTATACTCAAAGTTATATGATTTTAAAAGTTTGTAAAAGGCAAATATTCTTACATGATAAGGATCACTGCAAAAGACCAGTGATTATCAAAATGCATCATAAAGTTAGGACTGATGACAGGAATGCAAGATTTTTTCCTCCCTAATATCCCACTAGAAACAAAGCACTTTCACATTAAGTTAAAAGAGAGGTATTATTGTGAAGGCTATTGTATAAAAAAAAGAAAATAAGCTGAGGCTCAGAGAAACTGAGTAAATGAATAAGAGCACACAGCCCAGTACAGAATATTCCAATGAAGTCAACCTTTTGAATCTGATTTCCCTGTTCTTTACAAAATGCTACATTGTCTGAAGAAGTCAGGGAGAAACAACTTGTTTTCCTGACTGTTGGAAATGTAGAAGGCCTCCCATTATACCTACTCATTGAGCCACTAGAGTATGACATAAAATAAATTCTTGTTTATAGACTAATGTGAAGAGACATGCCGCCTATGCTATGAACAAAGAGAACTAGGATAGGAGGCCAAACATAACTGTACTTAGTCACAGAAAAATATCTTTTTTTCTATATAAAGCACTTTAAAAACACACACACACACCACCCCTCACCAGCTTTTATATAGGAAGTTTACTCTTCCCTCCATGAGGTTGTCTTTTGCTTGAGTTAGGATGCCTTTAACATTATGCCTACAATTTTATAACGGAATGTTGAACTTGAACATTATAAAAATCCTGAACAGGTCTTTCTATTCTATAAACCTTGATGTAGCTAAAACAAGGAAGAGAGCAAACTCCTGAAAAGAAATTATGGAGAAATACAGTGCATTAGTCAGAAAACTTACCTGAAGAAATAACCTAATCAAAAATTTAATCTGTGAATTGCATGAGTTGTTCTAGTAACCACTCATCTCAAATTCCAATTAAAATGTCTGGACTTAAGAGTATGATTGAAATATCATAACTAAAACTAAAGCGCAATCAGTTAAACTCTAACCTGTATGAAGAAGTACTAGGTTAATGGAAGAGGCGTATTTTGCATGAAGCCTGAAATAGGAGTAGATAAGCAAGAAGTTAGTAACACCTTTCCAGGACCATCCAGGAGAAAAGGTTCCCTGACTTCCCCCTTTATAATTCAGTCGTCATTGATATTAGTCTCTTAAAACAGGCAGATGCATCAAGCTACCTTCCCTTGATGACAATAGTCAATTAGCTCATCCGACAACGCTTCTTACTCTGATTTTATGCTCAACAAGCCACCTTCCAATTTTAAGATGGCTTCTCATATAGTTATTAGCACAGAACTGTGCTGAGTGGCCAAGATGAATATTGCAGTTTTCTTGACCATTATAGTTTTTATTCTCAACTGGCATTCCAAGACCCATACTGAACAGCCAGTTAACCTCTTAAAATGACATCTCAGACTTGTCTTTCTCTAACAGGAAAATAGCAATTCCATTTAAACTTCAGAGCAATTCTGCAAGTATTTTTCAAGCAAATATTCTATGCCCAAGACCTAACTAAGCACTAACTAATTAAACATGTTCTCAAATCTCAAGATGCCTGAATTTTACTAAGAGGACAAACTCAGAAATGAATAGCAATATTGGATGGTATATAAAATAACAGTTTATTATGGGGAGAAGGAACAGTAAAATAGAGTAAAATTAATTCAATTACAAATAAAAAACATCAGGTACAATAGTTAACTCTTAACCAAATTATTTTTTTTAAATATACTAGAAAAAAAACAATTATAGGTATGTCTATATAATAAAAATAGTCTAAACAAATGTATATCTTGAAATAATTGCCTTATTTTTTTAAGGTTAAGTATGCTTTTCTGTTACAGTTATATAATGAGACTTCATTAGTGGAAAACTAAAACTTCTAATTATTCACATGTAAAATGAGCATAACAACACCATCTATTAAGGTAAAGGAGATTTGTAAGTGAGTTAACCTACAAGTTGTAGGCCTGCTCTTAATTCTTTCCAACTCAGTAAATGAAATCAGCTAATAAATATTGTTCTTTGATAGTGTAGTAAATATTGAATTTTTAATTCCTTTAAAAGGGAAGCAAATATTATTATCCTAACACAGATGCATTTTGAAAAAGAAAAACTACTTGGTATATATTATGAATTCTAAAGTTAATAGTTTCACAGTAAAGACAATTTTACTATTTGTGACTTTTTAAAGTGCTAATTTTAAAAAAGCACACAATATATTTGTTTTAAGGAATAAATCTTCAAACTGAAGGTATGAAGTGAGTTCCAAAAAGCTACTTGTGGCCAGCAGAACTTAGACAACATGTAACGAGGCTCCACTGCTGTACCTGAGTGGAATTGTTCTATTTAATTTTTAATAGGAACAAAAATATAGCTTATAAATAGAGCCAAATAAAAAATTGTTCTATTTAATTTTCCATATGAACAAAAATATAGCCTATGAATAGAGCCAAACAATGCTTTATCATTTTACAAACACAGTCCAGCATAAATTTTCCACATGTGGACAGAGAACCACGTCTCTGCATTAATATAACTGCCCCTGAGAATTGTTCTGTATCTATAAACAGAATGACTCTGGGTTTAATTAAAATTTAGGAAATTATTAGAGGACTTTTATTTACCTGTTATTCAACTTAGTCTCAGGATCAACTGACTGCCTGCAAGGTCTTTACTAAATATTGCTTAGGCAACCACAGAACCTAGTTGGCACATAAGCAAATGTCTGTACGAATGAACGCTTTTAGTATCCAATCAAAAGCATCAGCTTTTTCACTTTAGGTATGATGAGGTGTTTTATTATGGAAAAAAGAGTAGAAGAGGAAGGTGGCATGTTTGACCTTAGACCTTTGCCCTAATAAGTAACCCGTTAACTGAAAAAAACCTGAGTGAGGAAATTATAAACATGTCCCATGTCACTGGGCCATGTCTAGGGCCCTTACCTTGGGCATTATATTGTCTTAAGGACTGGAATTAAGAAGTTCTTGGCATGCATATATATATATTATATATATATATTATATATATATATAATATATATATTATATATGTATTTTTTTAATGCATATAACACACAAAATGGTTTTCCAAGTTTTTTAAGTAATGACAGGGAAATCAAAACTTGTTTTGAGCAACTGAAAGGAAATTTATCGAATCTTTGGAAGTGACTTGAATGCAATATTTAATTTTCTACGACTCATTTATGCATTATTTTTATTCTTTGAACAAATATTATAGCTGGAAATTTAGCATGCAAATTTAAGGAAAAAAATATTTTCCTGAATCTAAAATTTCTACGGCAAAGGGGAAACACTGTACTGAAAAAGTAAAACTTTAGAAATGAAAAAATTCAAGTATTTTGAAACTGAAGCTTACTAAAAAGCCAGAATTAGCTAGAATCTAAGACACCAAGTAATTCTAAAAGGTAGGATCATTGGAAAGTACTTAACAAGTTTATCAGCTTTCAAGAAAGTAAGAATAGACGTTCAGGTTTGAAGTTGTAGAAATAGACTAAAATTTCAGCTCAGCAGCAGCCACCTTTCATAGTCTAAGCATACCAGTAGAACTTTATCGTGTATGATATATATTACTCAATGAAAACTAGTAATAAAATAAACTTTCAGTTATTTTTTAGTTTTTGCTGAAAATGGTTGTTTTAAAGTATTTATTTATTAGTACTGTTGAGCTGAAAAGGTCAGTAATAAAATATACAGTTTCAACCTTTGCCTGGGTTGAATTTGGTATATATACTAAAAGAATTTGAGGGGAAGATAATTAATGGTGAAAATTTTTCTGTATTCATCTATGATTGATATTCTTGAAATTTACTTAAAGGAAACTCAGGGCTTTTCACAATCTGACATTGCAGAGCTCTGTTTGCCTGAGCTAAGGTAAACAGAAGAACCCTTTGGTTTGAAGTAATATGTAGGGTTAACTCAGGGTGATACAAGCTTTTAGAAAAAAAGATGGGTTTTACAAAACCCAATCCCTGATTTCAGCCAAAGAAGAGAAAAAACATTTATGTTAAAAATGGGAAGGATAAAAGAAACTGAGAACAGAATATGAGTCTTCTTAAAAACTTAAAACTTATGTACAAAACTAATTTCATTATATTTTCCACAGTCTTGTAGCCTCTCTATTTCCTATCTCAGTAAGTGGCAACAATGGAAGGCAGAATTATGGCCCCCCAAACATATCAGGTCTTAATCTCTGGGTCCTATTAATGTGACCCTTATTTAGGGGAAAAAAGGTCTGCGCAGATGTGATTACATTATTGATTCTGTGATGAGGCATTTAACTGGAAACAGTGTTATCATACCACTCATCATTTATCTGGGTGGGCCCTAAATGCAATCAATCACATATCCTAATAAGAAGAAGGCAGAGGGAGATTTGACACAGAGGAGAGAATGATGTGAACAGAACAGAGAGAGATGTGTGGGCTCCAGCCTTGAAGACCCAAATGATGCAGCCACAAGCCAAGGCATGCCAGCAGCCACAAGAAGCTGGAAAAGAGCAAGGAATGGCTTCTTCACCAGAACCCCCAGAGGGAAAGCAGCCCTACCAACATCTTGGTTTCAGCCAAGTGACACTCTATTTACACTTCTGGCCTCCAGAACTGTAAGAATAAATTTCTGTGGTTTTAAGTCAACAAGTTTGTGATAATTTGTTACAACAGCTACAGGAAACTAATACAGCAACAGGGTTCAACCCATCTCTCTTCCAAGCAAGACTCCAATCATCCTTCCCCTCCATCTCCTTCCACTAATGCTTCCCTCACCTTGGCTTCTGCTTCCAAGTCCCAACTACATCCCAGGCCTTAGAGCTAGCTCTTAACTGGTCTTCCTTCCTCCTGTCTCCCAGTTCATTCACCAAGATGTCTTCAAGAGAAAGTTCTCTACAGTAAAACCTGACCAAATGGCTCCCCTGCATAAAACCCATTACCAACAGAAACTCCAAACTCGTTAACATAACACTACATACCTGCCACATTCTGATCCCGGCTTTATCTCTAGCTGCACTTCTAGCCATATTCCATATCATAGACTCTGTTCCAGATATTTCAGATTTTTTACAGTCCTTAATCTAATATTGCCTCATATTTCTGTACTATTATTTTACCCTGTCCCTAAAATTTCCTCAGCAACCTCATTTCTGCTGGGAAATGTGAATTCCTCTTTCAGCCTTTCCTCATTGTTGTCCCCCGAGAAGGTAGAACTGATTATTCCCTCTGTCTGCTCCATCATACCCAACATGAACCTATGTCACAAATTCCTCACTTACTATTTATTTACTAAGCTGGATGCCAGACACTGTGCTGAGCATTTTATTTATTTTTTTGACATTTAGTATTTAAAATTTTATTCAAAATTTTGCAATCTTCATACTTAAAAACTGGCAGGCCTTACCTCTTATAGCGGCATGGCTAATGCCACCACTTGCTTTTTATTTCTGCTGAGCACTTTATTTATTTATTTTAACAAATTTATTGGAGTATAATTGCTTTATAATGGTGTGTTAGTTTCTGTTTTATAACAAAGTGAATCAGTTATACATACACATATATCCCCATATCTCTTCCCTCTTGCGTCTCCCTCCCTCCCACCCTCCTTATCCCACCACTCTAGGTGGTAACGAAACACCGAGCTGATCTCCCTGTGCTATGCAGCTGCATCCCACTAGCTATCAATTTTACATTTGGTAGTGTATATATGTCCATGCCACTCTCTCACTTTGTCCCAGCTTACCCTTCCCCCGCCCCATATCCTCAAGTCCATTCTCTAGTAGGTCTGCATCTTTATTCCCGTCTTGCCCCTAGGTTCTTCATGACTTTTTTTGTTGTTTTTTAGATTCCAGATATGGGTGTTAGCATATGGTATTTGTTTTTCTCTTTCTGACTTACTTCACTCTGTATGACAGACTCTAGGTCCATCCACCTCACTACAAATAACTCAATTTCATTTCTTTTTATGGCTGAGTAATATTCCATTGTATATATGTGCCACATCTTCTTTATCCATTCATCTGTCAATGGACACTTAGGTTGCTTCCATGTCCTGGCTATTGTAAATAGAGCTGCAATAAACATTTTGGTACATGACTCTTTTTGAATTATGGTTTTCTCAGGGTATATGCCCAGTAGTGGGAGTGCTGGGTCATATGGTAGTTCTATTTTTAGTTTTTTAAGGAACTTCCATACTGTTCTCCATAGTAGCTGTATCAATTTACATTCACACCAACAGTGTAACAGGATTCCCTTTTCTCCACACCCTCTCCAGCATTTATTCTATGTAGATTTTTTGATGATTGCCATTCTGAGCGGTGTGAGATGATATCACATTGTACTTTTGATTTGCATTTCTCTAATGATTAGTGATGTTGAGCATTCTTTCATGTGTTTGTTGGCAATCTGTATATCTTCTTTGGAGAAATGTCTATTTAGGTCTTCTGCTCAGTTTTGGATGGGGTTGTTTGTTATTTTGATATTGAGCTTCATGAGCTGCTTGTAAATTTTGGAGATTAATCCTTTGTCCATTGCTTCATTTGCAAATATTTTCTCCCATTCTGAGGGTTGTCTTTTCATCTTGTTTATGGTTTCCTTTGCTGTGCAAAAGTTTTTAAGTTTCATTAGGTCCCATTTGTTTATTTTTGTTTTTATTTCCATTTCTCTAGGAGGTGGGTCAAAAAAGATCTTGCTGTGATTTATGTCACAGAGTGTTCTGCCTATGTTTTCCTCTAAGAGTTTGATAGTGTCTGGCCTTACATTTAGGTCTTCAATCCATTTTAAGTTTATTTTTGTGTATGGTGTTAGGGAGTGTTCTAATTTCATTCTTTTACATGTAGCTGTCCAGTTTTCCAAGCACCATTTATTGAAGAGGCTGTCTTTTCTCCACTGTACATTCTTGTCTCCTTTATCAAAGATAAGGTGACCATATGTGTGTGGGTTTATCTCTGGGCTTTCTATCCTGTTCCATTGATCTATATTTCTGTTTTTGTGCCAGTACCATACTGTCTTAATTACTGTAGCTTTGTAGTATAGTCTGAAGTCCAGGAGCCTGATTCCTCCAGCTCCATTTTTCGTTCTCAAGATTGCTTTGGCTATTCGGGGTCTTTTGTGTTTCCATACAAATTGTGAAATTTTTTGCTCTAGTTCTGTGAAAAATGCCAGTGGTAGTTTGATAGGGATTGCATTGAATCTGTAGATTGCTTTGGGTAGTAGAGTCATTTTCACAATGTTGATTCTTCCAATCCAAGAACATGGTATGAGCAATTTAAATAAATCATTTTATTTAATCTTCACCATAATCCTAATAAGTAGCAATTATTATCAAAATCCATTTGCCAGGTGAGATAGTAAAATTCAGAGAGGTTAAATAATGTGGACAAAGTCACAAGAATAGTAAATGCTTAAGGTGCATTTTTGTAAATTTTTGACTGATTTATAATTTTGATTTTGACTTTCATTTTTTGTATTGGTTATATTGACTATTTGTCCATATTATTGAGTATAAAATGAAATGAACTGCAAACAGTGTTATCATACCACTCATCATTGTTTTCCAAGCTCTAGTGAATAAATTATAAAATGAAAATAAGACACAGTACAGGAAAGAGGAAAATTATCATTACGTGCAAAAGATTTAATTTTGTACCCAGAAAAAGTAAGATAATTAATTAATAAAATCTTTCAAAATTAATAGGATAATTCAGTAAAGTGGTTAGAGGCATGATGAATACATAAAGGTCAGTTATGTTCCTGAGTACCAATTGTCCTATCCAATTTGGACTTTTTGGTAGTTATCTGTTGCCTTCAATTACTGAAGTATGTGAGGGCTGTGTGATTCTCTTTCACTGTCACTTCACTCCCAAATGCTGTTACCATGAAAGCAAGTCTCAGAACAAATTCTGCCAAAGGCACATTCATTAGCAAGTGGGACTCAAAACAGTCACACAATATGCTCTATGTTTAATCAAGTTCCAGCTCTCTGTGCTTTCAGGCATTCAGAACAGCACCTTAAGGCAGATGTGACAATCTTCTGTTGACAAGATTCATCTAACCTTCTGGTCAAATCATGGTAGAGAATCCTATAAACATTCTGTGCCCATGACCCAAGGAGTCCCTAGGTTTAGGGCACCACTCCAAAAGGCATAATCACAGGATTCTCTAGGTTCATATGCCCTGTTCACTTGTGCAATATTTCTAGCCAATCTGCATATATATTTTTTTAATAACAGCTTTACTCAGATATAATTCCCAGACCATACAATTCACCCTTTAAAAGTGTACAATTCAGTGGTTTATAGTATATTCAATGAGTTATGCAATCATCACCACTGTCTAATTTTAGAACATTTTCACCACCACCACCACCACCCCTATAAAAACTCTACCCATTAGTAGTCACTCCCAATTCCACCTCCTCCAACCCTTGGTAACCACCAATATGCTTTCTGTCTCTATGCATTTGCCTATTCTGTATATTTCATATAAATGGAATTATACAATATATGGCCTTTTGTGACTAGTTTCTTTTACTCAGCATAATGTTTTTAAGGTTCATCCATGTTATGGCAAGTATCAGTATCTTTACTTTTTATAGCCAAATAATATTCCATTGTATGGATATATCTCATTTTTTTCATTAAATGATACACATTTGGGTTGTTTCCACTTTTGGCTATCATCCATAGTGCTGCCTTAAACATGTGCATATAGGTTTTTGTGTAAACATAGAATTTCAGTTCTCTTGGCTATATACCTCGAAGTGGAATTTCTGGCTCATATAGTAACACTATTTTTAACATTTTGAGAATCTGCCAAACTATTTTTCAAAGTAGTTGCACCATGTTACATTCCTACCAACAATGTATGAGGGTTCCAATTTCTCCATATCCTCTCTAGTACTTATTACTGTCTTTTTAATTATAATCACCTAGTGGTGTAAAGTGGTCAATTCACATATCTGATCACCATACACATCACTAGTAAAAAAAAAAAAAAAAAGTCATTTCTGACATACACAGTAATTACAAAACCCTCTGGTGCTGATCAAGGATAAAAATCATAGAATAGTTTCAGAGTAGGCATTTCTTAAGTGTGAGCTCCCAGTTAGACTTCAAATACTAACACAGCACATCCTAAATATGTAAGATACTGATTAAGATATTTCAGATTTAACACTACAATCTAACACAAACATCTAAATCACACTGTCTCTGTTGAAATATTTTAAAGTAAATTATAGAAAATATAACACCAAACAGAATCAATTAGGGAAAAATGGAAGAAAATGCAAGATACTATTTTTAAAATCTTGGCATGAAGAATACTTTCTACACTTTACACAAAGCTCAGAGAAAATATTAACTTATTTGATAATGAACTCATTTTAAACGTCTATTCAAAAATGGTATAATAATAAAAGTTAAAATATATTGTTACATATATAATAGATGATAGATAAAATGTTAAAGCTATAAATATACAAAACATTCTCTAAATTAATGAGAAAAATATAAATACTTCAAAAGAAAAATGGGCTACATAAGTGAATAGACATTTTACAAGAGAAGCAATACAGTTAGTCATTGAACTTATTACATGAAGTTCATCCTCAACAGTAAGCAGTGACATGAAAATTAAATAAATAAGAATGTCCTATGACAGATAAATATTAGCTGCATGAATTAAGACTCATTTTGTTGTAAGTGACACAAAACAGGGAAATTTATAATGAAAGTATGGAGATGTTTTATGAAGGTAAGTTAAGAATATAACTGACCCAATGGAAAGAACTAAAACAAGGACAGACCCCCCCAAAGACCTGGTAAATCAGCAGAGACCAGCACCACAAGGCAATAAACAAGGCTACAGGGACAACAGGAAACAAGACCACATGCCAGGCCCTGCAGCAAAAGGGCATTACTGGGCAGATAAAGATGGCAGAATAGGAGGACTGAGACTCAGCACCTCCCACAAACACATCAAAAATACATTTACATGTGGAACAATTCACATGGAAAACCAACTGGAAACTGGCAGATGAGCTCCTATACAACCAAAGCTATAAGAAAGGTTTCCACATAACAAGGTAGGAAGAAAAAAAAGGATAAAGTTGGGACCTCTGGCCCTGAGAGGAATGTGAAAGGAAGAGAAGGTCCACATGGTGGACTCTCACCTGGGGAGCAAGCAGGTCGAGCCACAAATTGGCTGTCCCAGTCCTGGGGTCCTTCAGGGAGGAGACAAGCCCCCCTGGCTGCTGGAAGAACCATTGGGACAGATAGAAGAGCTAGAAAAGCCTAGACTCTACTCACAAAGAGTGTACCTGTGCTGACTGCCCAATGATCAGGGCAGAGAGGGCTTTACACTGGTGGCTACCACCTTGCCATACTTCCCAATCCAAGTGAGGAGAATACTCCAGCTCTGCTCACTCCACACCACAGCTTGGCATGAGATCTGAGCCAGCCCTGGAAAAAGACTCAGTCTAGCTATGCAGAAAGAACCCAGAGGCCTAGGTGTAGTGTGGTGTGGTCCTGGTGGGGTGGCAGCAGCCACTGTGGGCCTAGGGTGTGGTCCTGGTGAGGTGGCAATAGCCATTGTCAGCACTTGCTGAGACACCACAACCCTCACACTGTGGTCCTTCTTCAAGCCAAGAGAGTGCTCTGGCCCTACCCATTCCAAGCCACAGCTTCATGCTGGATCTTTGGCATAAAAGTCCTGGGAGAAGACTGCCACAGAGGCAGCCCAGATCTCTGGCAGCAGCATGGCCACCTCAATTCCTGCAGCCACAATGCCCTGACGCCCAACCCCAGCCCAGCAAATGCTCTAGACCCACCCACTCCATGCTATAGATTTGTACTAGATCAAGGAAAAACACAATAAGGGAAGTGACATGAATTTGGGTTCCATCTGAGCAGAGCTACAGATGCCTACGTAGCACATCAGACCTTGGTGAGGGTGAGTGTATGGGCCTCACTTGCTTCAGCAATCCCTTCCTTTGTTACAGGACAGGCACTCAAGGTTAATAAAGCCTGATCAGCCTGACCCTCAGGGCTTCTACTCCAACAACTGAAGAGCACACCCCAACTCTGACAGGGCAGTGACAGGAAGCAGAGAGGAAGTCCCACCTCACATGCTACACAGGCTCTAGATCCTCCAACACCAGCTGCACACTCTATAGAGTTGACAGTGGCCAGCACACCCTGAGGAAAGACATGGCTGGCATCCATATCAAAACCAGGCATCACACCAAAGGCACTGAACACACACAGTCTACACAGGGATGCTCCTACATAAAAACACCCTTTCAAGACCACGATAGATAACTGTTTCTCCTAAATTCACAGAGACAGAGAAAGTTAAGTAAAATCAAAAGGCAGAGAAACTACTCTCAATTGAAACAGCAAAAGAAAACCCCTGAAAAAACAATGAAGCAGAGATAATCAGTCTACCAGATAATGAGTTCAGATACTTGGTAATAAAAATGCTAACTGAATTAAGAAAGATTATTGATGTAAAGGAAGATCATTTTAACAAGGAACTAGAAACTATAAAGATGACCCAACCAAAAACAGATACTTCAACTTCTGAGATAAGAAACAATGAATAGCCAACTAAATGACACAGAAGAGTTCAAAAGCGATTTGGAAGACAGAATAATGGAAATCACCCAATGAGAACAGCAAATAGAAAGACAAATGAAGAAAATCAAGAGCAACATACAAGATCTATGGAATAATATAAAACATGCCAAACTACACATAATAGGGGTTCCAGAAGGAGAAGAGAGAGCAAAAACAATCAAAAATGTGTGTGAATTAATTATGGCTGAAAACTTCCCAAACCTAAAGAAGGAAACAGATATCCAGGTCCAGGAACCAAACAGTGTCCCAAACCAGAAGGTCCCAAACCAGAAGAACCCAAACAGACCCACACCAAGACATATAATTAAAATTGCAAAAGTTAAAATAGAGAATTCTAAAGGAATCAAGAGAAAACCACTCGTATACAAGGGAACCCCCATAAGGCTATCAGCTGATTTCTCTATAGAAACATGGCAGGCCAGGAAGGAGTGGCACAATATAGTCAAAGTCCTGAAAAGGAAAAGCCTGCAACCTAGGATACTCTACCCAACAAGATTATCATTTAGAAAAGAAGGAGAGATAAAGAATTCTCAGACAAGCAAAAACTAAGGGAATTCAGCATTACTAAACCTACCCTAAAAGAAATGTTGAATGGTCTTCTCTAAATGGAAAGAACTAAGAAGCTATAAGAAAGGGAAAATCCCAACAGGAAGGGGCAAGTACATAATAGGAATTGGAGGGCACAGGGAGGGAAGGGAAGCTGGGACGAAGTGAGAGAGTAGCATTGACATATATACATTACCAAATGTAAAATGGATGGCTAGTGAGAAGCTGCCACATAGCACAAGTAGATCAACTCAATGCTTTGTGATAACCTAGAGGGATGGGATAGGGAGGGTAGGAGGGAGGCTCAAGAGGGAGGGGATATGGGGATATATGTATACATATAGCTGATTCACTTTGTTGTACAGCAGAAACTAACACAATATTGTAAAGCCTTTGTACTCCAATAAAGATATGAAAAAAAAATAAACCAGTACATAGATTTTAAAAAAAACAGCTCAGGGCAAGATGGCGGAAGAGTAAGATGCGGAGATCACCTTCCTTCCCACAGATACAGTAGAAATACATCTACACGTGGAACTGCTCCTACAGAACACCCACTGAACGCTGGCAGAAGACGTCAGATCTCCCAAAAGGCAAGAAACTCCCCATGTACTTGGGTAGGGCAAAAGAAAAAAGAAATAACAGAGACAAAAGAATACGGACGGGATCTGCACCAGTGGGAGGGAGCCATGAAGGAGGAAAGGTTTCCACACACTAGGAAGCCCCTTCGTGGGCAGAGACTGTGGGTGGCAGAGGGGGGAAGCTTCGGAGCCACGGAGGAGAGCACAGCCACAGGGGTGCAGAAGGCAAAGCGGAGAGACTCCCGCACAGAGGATCGGTGCCAAGCAGCACTCACCAGCCCGAGAGGCTTGTCTGCTCACCCGCCAGGGGGGCGGGGGCTGGGAGCTGAGGCTTGGCCTTCGGTCGGATCGCAGGGAGAGGACTGGGGTTGGCGGCGTGAACACAACCTGAAGGGGTTAGCGCACCACAGCTAGCCGGGAGGGAGTCCGGGAAAAAGTCTGCAGCTACCGAAGAGGCAAGAGACTTTTTCTTGCCTCTTTGTTTCGCGGCGCACAAGGAGAGGGGGTTCAGAGCGCCGCCTAAACGAACTCCAGAGACGGGCACGAGCCGCGGCTATCAGCGCGGACCACAGAGACGGGCATGAGACGCTAAGGCTGCTGCTGCTGCCACCAAAAAGCCTGTGTGTGAGCACAGGTCACTCTCCACACCGCCCCTCACGGGAGCCGGTGCAGCCCGCCACAGCCAGGCTCCCGTGATCCGGGGACAACTTCCCCGGGAGAACGCAAGGCACGCCTGGGGCTGCTGCAACGTCATGCCAGCCTCTGCCGCCGCAGGCTCGACCCGCATCCGTATCCTTCCCTCCCCCCCGCCCAAGTGAGCCAGAGCCCCCGAATCAGCTGCTCCTTTAACCCCGTTCTGTCTGGGCGGGGAACAGATGCCCTCAGGCAACCTACACGCAGAGGCGGGTCCAAATCCAAAGCTGAACCCCGGGAGCTGTACGAACAAAGAAGAGAAAGGGAAATCTCTCCGAGCAGCCTCAGAAGCAGCGGATTAAAACTCTACAAACAAGTTGATGTGCCTGTACCTGTTGAATACCTGAATAGACAACGAATCATCCCAAATTCAGGAGGTGGACTTTGGGAGCAGGATATATTAATTTTTCCCCTTTTCCTTTTTTTGTGAGTGTATATGTGTATGCTTCTGGGAGAGATTTTGTCTGTATACTTTTGCTTTATAATATATTTATTTTATTTTATTTATTTTATCCTCTTTCTTTCTTCCTTTCTTTCTATTTTTTCTCCCTTTTACTCTGAGCCGTGTGGATGAAAGGCTCTTGGTGCTCCAGCCAGGCATCAGGGCTGTGCCACTGAGGTGGGAGAGCCAACTTCAGGACACTGGTCCACAACAGACCTCCCAGCTCCATGTAATACCAAATGATGAAAATCTCTCAGAGATCTCTATCTCAACATCAAGACCCAGCTTCACTCAACGACCAGCAAGCTACAGTGCTGGACACCCTATGCCAAACAACTAGCAAGACAGGAACACAGCCCCACCCATTAGCAGAGAGGCTGCCTAAAATCATAAGAAGGACACAGACACCCCAAAACACACCACCAGACATGGACGTGCCCACCAAAAAGACAAGATCCAGCTTCATCCACCAGAACACAGGCACTAGTCCACCCCACCAGGAAGCCTACACAACCCACTGAACCAACCTTAGCCACTGGGGACAGACACCAAAAACAACGGGAACTACAAACCTGCAGCCTGTGAAAAGGAGACCCCAAACACAGTAAGATAAGCAAAATGAGAAGACAGAAAAACACACAGCAGGTGAAGGAGCAGGGTCAAAACACACCAGACCTAACAAATGAAGAGGAAATAGGGAGTCTACCTGAAAAAGAATTCAGAATAATGATAGTAAGGATGATCCAAAATCTTGGAAATAGAATAGAAAAAATGCAAGAAACATTTAACAAGGACGTAGAAGAACTAAAGAGGAACCAAGCAACGATGAAAAGCACAATAAATGAAATTAAAAATACTCTGGATGGGATCAATACCAGAATAACTGAGGCAGAAGAAAGGATAAGTGACCTGGAAGATAAAATAGTAGAAATAACTACTGCAGAGCAGAATAAAGAAAAAAGAATGAAAAGAACTGAGGACAGTCTCAGAGACCTCTGGGACAACATTAAACACACCAATATTCGAATTATAGGGGTCCCAGAAGAAGAAGAGAAAAAGAAAGGGACTGAGAAAATATTTGAAGAGATTATAGTTGAAAACTTCCCTAATAGGGGAAAGGAAATAGTTAATCAAGTCCTGGAAGCACAGAGAGTCCCATACACGATAAATCCAAGGAGAAACATGCCAAGACACATATTAATCAAACTGTCAAAAATTAAATATAAAGAAAACATATTAAAAGCAGCAAGAGAAAAACAACAAATAACACACAAGGGAATCCCCATAAGGTTAACAGCTGATCTTTCAGCAGAAACTCTGCAAGCTGGAAGGGAGTGGCAGGATATACTTAAAGTGATGAAGGAGAAAAACCTACAACCAAGATTACTCTAAACAGCAAGGATCTCATTCAGATTTGATGGAGAAATTAAAACCTTTACAGACAAGCAAAAGCTGAGAGAGTTCAGCACCACCAAACCAGCTTTACAACAAATGCTAAAGGAACTTCTCTAGGCAAGAAAAACAAGACAAGGAAAACACCTACAATAACAAACCCAAAACATTTAAGAAAATGGGAATAGGAACATACATATTGATAATTACCTTAAATGTAAATGGATTAAACGCTCCCACCAAAAGACACAGAATGTCTGAATGGATACAAAAACAAGACCCGTATATATGCTGTCTACAAGAGACCAACTTCAGACCTAGGGATACATACAGACTGAAACTGAGGGGATGGAAAAAGATATTCCAGGCAAATGGAAAACAAAAGAAAGCTGGAGTAGCAATTCTCATATCAGACAAAATAGACTTTCAAATAAAGACTATTACAAGAGACAAAGAAGGACACTACATAATGATCAAGGGATCGATCCAAGAGGAAGGTATAACAATTGTAAATATTTATGCACCCAACATAGGAGCACCTCAATACATAAGGCAAATACTAACAGCCATAAAAGGGGAAATCGACAGTAACACAATCATAGTAGGGGACTTTAACACCCCACTTTCACCAATGGACAGATCATCCAAAATGAAAATAAATAAGGAAACACAAGCTTTAAATGATACATTAAACAAGATGGACTTAATTGATATTTATAGGACATTTCACCCAAAAACAACAGAATACACATTTTTCTCAAGTGCTCATGGAACATTGTGCAGGATAGATCATATCTTGGGTCACAAATCAAGCCTTGGTAAATTTAAGAAAATTGAAATCGTATCAAGTATCTTTTCCGACCACAACGCTATGAGGCTAGATATCAATTACAGTAAAAGATCTGTAAAAAATACAAACACAAGGAGGCTACACAATACACTACTTAATAACGAAGTGATCACTTACGAAATCAAAGGGGAAATCAAAAAATACCTAGAAACAAATGACAATGGAGACACGACGACCCAAAATCTATGGGATGCAGCAAAAGCAGTGCTAAGAGGGAAGTTTATAGCAATACAAGCCTACCTCAAGAAATAGGAAACATCTCGAATAAACAACCTAACCTTGCACCTAAAGCAATTAGAGAAAGAAGAACAAAAAATCCCCAAAGGTAGCAGAAGGAAAGAAATCATAAAGATCAGATCTGAAATAAATGAAAAAGAAATGAAGGAGACAATAGCGAAGATCAACAAAACTAAAAGCTGGTTCTTTGAGAAGATAAACAAAATTGATAAACCATTAGCCAGACTCATCAAGAGAAAAAGGGAGAAGACTCAAATCAATAGAATTAGAAATGAAAAAGGAGAAGTAACCACTGACACTGCAGAAATACAAACGATCATGAGAGATTACTACAAGCAACTCTATGCCAATAAAATGGACAACGTGGAAGAAATGGACAGATTCTTAGAAATGCACAACCTGCTGAGACTGAACCAGGAAGAAATAGAAAATATGAACAGACCAATCATAATCACTGAAATTGAAACTGTGATTAAAAATCTTCCAACACACAAAAGCCCAGGACCAGATGGCTTCACAGGCAAATTCTATCAAATATTTAGAGAAGAGCTAACACCCATCCTTCTCAAACTCTTCCAAAATATTGCAGAGGGAGGAACACTCCCAAACTCATTCTACGAGGCCACCATCACCCTGATACCAAAATCAGACAAAGATGTCACAAAGAAAGAAAACTACAGGCCAATATCACTGATGAACATAGATGCAAAAATCCTCAACAAAATACTAGCAAACAGAATCCAACAGCACATTAAAAGGATCATACACCATGATAAAGTGGGGTTTATTCCTGGAATGCAAGGATTCTTCAATATACGCAAATCAATCAATGTGATACATCGTATTAACAAACTGAAGGAGAAAAACCATATGATCATCTCAATAGACGCAGAGAAAGCTTTCAACAAAATTCAACACCCATTTATGATAAAAGCCCTGCAGAAAGTAGGCATAGAGGGAACGTTCCTCAACATAATAAAGGCCATATATGACAAACCCACAGCCAACATTGTCCTCAATGGTGAAAAACTGAAACCATTTCCACTAAGATCAGGAACAAAACAAGGTTGCCCACTCTCACAACTATTATTCAATATAGTTTTGGAAGTGATAGCCACAGCAATCAGAGAAGAAAAAGAAATAAAAGGAATCCAAATCGGAAAAGAAGAAGTAAAGCTGTCACTCTTTGCAGATGACATGATACTATACATAGACAATCCTAAAGATGCTACCAGAAAACTACTAGAGCTAATCAATGAATTTGGTAAAGTAGCAGGATACAAAATTAACGCACAGAAATCTCTTGCATTTCTATACACTAATGATGAAAAATCTGAAAGTGAAATTAAGAAAACACTCCCGTTTACCATTGCAACAAAAAGAATAAAATATCTAGGAATAAACCTACCTAAGGAGACAAAAGACCTGTATGCAGAAAATTATAAGACACTGATGAAAGAAATTAAAGATGATACAAACAGATGGTGAGAAATATCATGTTCTTGGATTGGAAGAATCAACATTGTGAAAATGACTCTACTACCCAAAGCAATCTACAGATTCAATGCAATCCCTATCAAACTACCACTGGCATTTTTCACAGGACTAGAACAAAAAATTTCACAATTTGTTTGGAAACACAAAAGACCCTGAATAGCCAAAGCAGTCTTGAGAACGAAAAATGGAGCTGGAGGAATCAGGCTCTCTCACTTCAGACTATACTACAAAGCTACAGTAATCAAGACAGTATGGTACTGGCACAAAAACAGAAATATAGATCAATGGAACAGGATAGAAAGCCCAGAGATAAACCCACGCACATACGGTCACCTTATCTTTGATAAAGGAGGGAAGAATATACAGTGGAGAAAAGACAGCCTCTTCAATAAGTGGTGCTGGGAAAACTGGACAGGTACATGTAAAAGTATGAAATTAGAACACTCCCTAACACCATACACAAAAATAAACTCAAAATGGATTAAAGACCTAAGTGTAAGGCCAGACACTATCAAACTCTTAGAGGAAAACATAGGCAGAACACTCTATGACATAAATCACAGCAAGATCCTTTTTGACCCAGCTCCTAGAGAAATGGAAATAAAAACACAAATAAGGAAATGGGACCTAATGAAACTTAAAAGCTTTTGCACAGCAAAGGAAACCATAAACAAGACCAAAAGACAACCCTCAGAATGGGAGAAAATATTTGCAAATGAAGCAACTGACAAAGGATTAATCTCCAAGATTTACAAGCAGCTCATGCAGCTCAATAACAAAAAAACAAACAACCCAATCCAAAAATGGGCAGAAGACCTAAATAGACATTTCTCCAAAGAAGATATACAGATGGCCAACAGACACATGAAAGAATGCTCAACATCATTAATCATTAGAGAAATGTAAATCAAAACTACAATGAGATATCATCTCACACCGGTCAGAATGGCCATCAACAAAAAATCTAGAAACAATAAATGCTGGAGAGGGTGTGGAGGAAAGGGAACACTCCTGCACTGTTGGTGGGAATGTAAATTGATACAGCCACTATGGAGAACAATATGGAGGTCCCTTAAAAAACTAAAAATAGAACTACCATATGACCCAGCAATCCCACTACTGGGCATATACCCTGAGAAAACCATAATTCAAAAAGAGTCATGTACCAAAATGTTCATTGCAGCTCTATTTAAAATAGCCAGGACATGGAAGCAACCTAAGTGTCCATCATCGGATGAATGGATAAAGAAGATGTGGCACATATATACAATGGAATATTACTCAGCCATAAAAAGAAATGAAATGGAGGTATTTGTAGTGAGGTGGATGGAGTTAGAGTCTGTCATACAGAGTGAAGTAAGTCAGAAAGAGAAAAAGAAATACAGTATGCTAACACATATATATGGAATCTAAGGGAAAATAAAAGTCATGAAGAACCTAGTGGCAAGACGGGAATAAAGACACAGACCTACTAGAGAATGGACTTGAGGATATGGGGAGGGGGAGGGGTAAGTTGTGACAGGGTAAGAGAGTGGCATAGACATATATACACTACCAAATGTAAAATAGATAGCTAGTGGGAAGCAGCCGCATAGCACAGGGAGATCAGCTCGGTGCTTTGTGACCACCTAGAGGGGTGGGATAGGGAGGGTTCGAAGGAGAGAGATGCAAGAGGGAAGAGATATGGGAACATATGTATATGTATAACTGATTCACTTTGTTATAAAGCAGAAACTAACACACCATTGTAAAGCAATTATACTCCAATAAAGATGTTTAAAAAAAAAACAAACAAAAAAAACAAAACAAAAATTGTAAAAGCAACTATAGCTACAATAAACAGTAAAGGGATAAACGAAGATGTAAAATATGACATCAAAAACACGAAATATGGAGAAGTGTAGTAAAAAATGTAGATCTTTTAGAATGTGTTTGAACTTAAATGATTATCAGGTTAAAGGAAGTACATATAATTATAGGTCAAGATACATGAACCCCATGGTAACCACAAATCAAAAACCTACAACAAATTCACAGAAACCAAAAAGAAAGGAACTCAATCATACTACAAAAGAAAATCATGAAACCACAATGGGAAAAAGAAAAAGAAGAGGAAATGAAAAAAGAACCAAAAACAACTGGAAAACAAAAAAATAAAAATGGCAATAAGTACACACCTATCAATAATTACTTTAACTGTCAATGGACTAAATGCTCCAAACAAAAAAACACAGTGTCTTATTAGATAAAAAAGTAAATAGGGCTTCCCTGGTGGCGCAGTGGTTGAGAGTCTGCCTGCCAATGCAGGGGACACGGGTTCGAGCCCTGGTCTGGGAAGATCCCACATGCCGCGGAGCAACTAGGCCCGTGAGCCACAACTACTGAGCCTGCGCGTCTGGAGCCTGTGCTCCGCAACAAGAGAGGCCACAATAGTGAGAGGCCCGCGCACCGTGATGAAGAGTGGCCCCCGCTTGCCGCAGCTAGAGGAAGCCCTCGCAAGGAAACGAAGACCCAACACAGCCAAATAAATAAATAAATAATAATTAAAGGTGCTAATAATTAAAAAAAAAAAAAAGTAAATAAATAAATAAAGAACCTGCAATATGTTACCTACAAGAAATTCACTTCAGTGCAAAAGACACACACAGAATGAAAGTGAGGTGATAGAAAAAGTTATGTAATGAAATGGAAATGAAAGAAAGCAGAAATAGCAATACTTATATCAAACAAAGAAGATTGTGAAATAAATACCCTAAAGCGAGACATTATTATAATTTATTATATTATATTATATTATATTATATTATATTATATTATGTTATGTTATGTTATGTTATGTTATGTTATGTTATGTTATATTATATTATATTATATTATATTATATTATATTATATTATAAAGAGCATTATATTATTATAAAACGATTGATAGAAGAAGAGAAAATGACACTCATTAACATATATGCACCCAGTACAGGAGCACCTAAATATATAAAGTAAATACTAACAGACATAAAGGAGAAATCAACAATAATACAATAAGAGTAGGAGATTTTAACACCCCACTGACATCAGTGGACAGATCATCAAGACAAAAAATCAGTCAGGCAACAGAGGTCCTAAATCATGCAATAGACCGGTTGGACTTAATGATATCTATAGGATATTACATCCAAAAAAAGCAGAACATATATTCTTGTCAAGCGTGTATGGAACATTCTCCAGGACAGACCACATACTAGGTCACAAAACAAGCCTCATCAAATTTAAGAGAATAGAAATATCAAGCCTCATTTCTGACCACAATGGTATGAAACTAGGTATCAACTATAGAAAGAAAAATGGGAAAAGAACAAACACGTGGAGACTAAACAACATGTTACTAAAAAAAAATCAATGGGTCAATAATGAAATCAAAAAAGAAATCAGAAAATGCCTAGAGAGAAATGAAACGAAAACATTACTTTACAAAATCTATGGAATGTAGCAAAAGCAGTTCTAAGAGGGAAGTTCATAGTGATACAGGCCTTCTTCAAGAAACAAGAAAAATCTCAAATAAACAACCTAACCTACCACCTAAAAGAATTAGAAAAAGAAGAACAAACACAAAGTCAGCAGAAGAAAAGAAATATTAAAGATCAGAAAGGAAATAAATGAAATAGAGATTTAAAAAAAAATAGAAAAGATCAATAAAACCAAGAGCTGGTTTTTTGAAAAGATAAAAAAAAAAACTGACAGATCTCTAGCCAGGCTCACCAAGAAGAAAGGGAGGATGCAAATTTAAAAAAATAAGAAATGAAAGAGGAAAAATAGTAACCAATACCACAAAAATACAAAAAAATAAAAAGATGAGAACACTATGAATAGCTATATGCCAACAAAATGAACAACTTAGAAGAAATGGACAAGTTTCTAGAAACATACAGCCTGCCAAGACTGAGTCAAGAAGAAAGAAACAATTTGAACAGACCAATCACTAGAAGTGGAATAGAATCTTTAATTTAAAAAACAAAACAAAACAAAACAAAACAAACAAACAAAACTCCCTGCACACAAAAGTTCAGGACCAGATAGCTTCACTGGGGAGTTATACCAAACATATAAGGAGGCATTATACCTATCTTTCTCAAACCATCCCAAAAAATTGAAGAGGAAAGAACACTCCCAAATTCATTCTACAAGGCCACCATTACCATGACACCAAAACAAGACAAAGCCACTACAAAAAAGAAAATTACAGGCCTATATTTTTGATGAATATAGATGCAAAAATCCTCAAAATATTAGCAAACCGAATACAACAATATGTAAAAAGGGTCATACACCATGATCAAGTTGGATTCATTCCAGGATCACAAGGATGGTTGTACATTTGCAGATCAATCAACGTGATACACCACATTAACAAAAGGAAAGACAAATACCACATGATCATCACAACAGATGCAGAAAAAGCATTTGACAAAATTCAAAATCCAATCATGATAAAACCTCTCATCAAAGTGATTATAGAGGGAATATATATCAACATGGTAAATGCCACTTATGACAAACCCACAGTCAACATCATACTCAAGAGTGAAGAGATGAAAGCCTTCCCACTAAATTCAGGGACAAAACAAGGATGCCCACTCTATCACTTCTATTTCAAATAGGATTGAAAGTCCTAGCCACATCAATCAGACAGGAAAAAGAAATAAAAGTGTATCAAAATAGGAAGGGAAGAGGTAAAACTGTCATTATTTACATGACATGATACTCTATATAGAAAACCCTAGTGTCCACACAAAAACAATTAGAACTAATAAATTACTTCAGCAAGGTGGCAAGATCCAAAATTAATACACAGAAATATCATAAAGAGAAAGTTAAAAAATCCCATTTAAAATTGCATCAAAAAATATTTATGAATAAATTTAACCAAGGAACTGAAAGACCTAACTTGAAAAACTATAAAACATTGATAAAGGAAATTAGAGATGATTTAAAAAATGGAAAGATACACCATGCTCTTAGATTGGAAGAATTAATATTGTTGAAATAGCCATACTACAAATTTAAAACAATCTACAAATTAATGCAGTCCCTATCTAAATACTCATGACATTTTTCACAGGACTAGAACAAATAATCCTAAAATTTCTATGGAACTACAAAAGGCCCCAAATTGCCAAAATAATCCTGAGAAAAAAGAACAAAGCCGGAGATATAACCTTTCCAGACTTCACACTGTACTACAAAGCTACAGTAATCCAAACAACATGGTACTGGCACAAAAACAGACATATAGAGCAAGGGAAGAGAATGCAGAGTCCAGAAATAAATCCACGCACCTATAATCAATTAATCTAAGACAAAGGAGATAAGAATATACAGAGAAAAGACAGTCTCTTCAACAAGTGGTGTAGGGAAAGTTGGACATCTACATTTAAAACAATGAAATTAGAATATTCCCTCATACCATATACAAAAGTAAACTCAAAATGGTTTAAAGACCTAAATTTAAGACATGACACCACATAACACCTAGAAGAGAACACAGGCAAAATATTATCTGACATAAATCACAGCATTATTTTCTTAGATCTGTCTCTTAAGGCAAAAGGAACAAAAGCAAAATTAAAAAATGGGACCTAATCAAACTTAAAAGCTTTTGCACAGTAAAGGAAGCCATCAACAAAACAGAAAGACAACCTATGCAATGGGATAAAATATTTGCAAATGTGTAAGCGACAAGGGATTTATATTCAAAATATACAAGCAGCTCATACAACTCAATATCAAAGAAAATCATCAACTCATTAAAAAAAATGGGCAGAATACTTAAATATAAATTTTTCCAAAGAAGACATACAGATGGCTAACAGGTACATGAAAAGATGCTTAATATGGCAAATTATTAGAGAAATGCAAATCAAAACCCTAATGAGGTATCACCTCACACCTGTCAGAATGGCTATCATCAAAAAGTCTACAAATAAAAAATGCTGGAGAGGATGTGGAGGAGAATCCTCATACACTGTTGGGTGGCAATGTAAATTGGTACAGCCACTATGGAGAACAGTATGGAAGTTCCTTAAAAAACTAAAAATAGAACTACCATATGATAGAACAATTCCACTCCTGGGTATATATCCAGAAAAAATGAAAACTCTAATTCAAAAAGATACATGCACCCCAGGGTTCACAGCAGCATTATTTCCAAGTCCAAGTGCCCATCAACAGACAATTAACTTAAGAAGATGTGAATATATATATATATATATATATATATATATATATATATATATATATATATATATATACTCAGACATAAAAAAGAATGAAATATTGCCATTTGCAGCAACATAGATGGACCTAGAGAATATTATGCTTAGTGAAATCAGTCAGACAGAGAAAGACAAATACTATATGATATCATTTTATGTGGAATCTAAAAAATAATACAAATGAATCTCTATACAATAGAGAAATCCACTCACAGACATAGAAAATAAACTTATGGTTACCAAAAAGGACAAGGAGTGGGGGAGGGACAAATTAGGAGTATGGGATTAACAGAAACAAAGTACTATACATAAAATAGATAAGCAACAAGGATTTGTTGTATAGCATGGGAACTGTACCTAATATCTTGTAATGACCTATAATGGAATATTCCCTGCAAAAAAAAAAAAGAAAAAAGAAAACTGAATGACTATGCTCTACACCTGAAACTATCACAAGACTGTAAATCAACTATACTTCAGTATTTTAAAAAATGATATTACTGCACCTTCCCAGGGGTATGTCAACAGTAACTTTTTAACAGTATTGGTCAGGGCTCTGTGTAGACAGCAGTGAAAGATTTACTGGGATGGCAACTGAGGTCATTCACTCGGAGAGGTGCACTTGAGTTCCTCCTCTCCAGGCAGGGGGCACCACGCTTGCAGAGAGAAAGCAAGTTTCAAGAATTAATATTTTGAGTGGAAAAACCGAGGAAAATACTGGACCTCCATCTTGTCTAAATGATCATAACATGGATATTAATGGATACATGGCATACATATGTATGTATATATTTAAACAAATGCACAGAGATATCTGGTTGGTATGAACTATCACTGGGTAAAATATGGGGTGATGAGTACATTCTCCTTTGTTGTTTTCAATGCTTTTCAGTTTATTTGTGTGTGTTTTTACAATGAGCATGAGCACTTTTTCAAAAATTATAGATGTTTTTATAGCCTTCACTATCTTCATGATGTGCTCCACTGTTTTCCAACTATTTCTGTTGAATGCCACTATAAAAATGAGAGTTCTTGCTAAGAGATGGGGAATGTCTATCCTCATTTATAATGCAAAGTACAGAGAGATTAACTAACTTATCTGAACTCTCATGGTTGGTAATATATGGACCTGCAGTTTAAATCCAGATCTTTCCATCTCTAAACTTGTGCTGTGCTCAATACATTATACCATTTCCCTAATTATGTTACAACACTTGAGATTGTGTATCATCATTTTCCTCAATCTCTCCTGCTGCCTACTCTAAAAGCAGTAACCACTTTCAGCTCACTTGCCAACAGCTAGGTGGGCAATGAGCTTCACATATTTTAAACAATTAGCTAGATTAGCAGTCTTTCAGGGTTTATTACTTTTCCCAGAGTCAATGCACGAGGCATGCTTGTAGGTAACAATCACCTGTCCAAAAACTAAGAGCTGATGACTGTGATAGATCCACAAATCACCACCAAGTAGAAAGCTGTAGACTAACATTACTCTGCCCAATATCAGCTCAGACGTTGCTGCCTTCCAAAAACCACTCCCAAATTATGTTGGTCACATCCTTAGGTTTTCCAACTCTTTGTTTCTTTGTCTATTAGCTGTTAAGAAATATATTGTTTCTACGTGGGGAAAAAGTAATGTGTCTTCAGGCTCAACACTTCAAAAGAAAATCTTTATCTATATGCAAAGTTGTTTTTGGCAGCTCTCTTTAAGATTTATCAATCAATACGTAGGCTAATTCCAATGTGAAAAATAATATTCCTATAAAGGTAAGACTAGATTGGCAGTATTTTGTTTGGTTTTGTCCTCCAGATTTTAAGTAATATCTTCTGTAATTTCTTTGGATCATTGATCATTGAACAAATCAAATGTCTTTAAGAGCAATCTGAGCTTTGCAGAATCAACATCAGAATTTAAACAGAAGAAGGAATTAATCTGGAAAGGAAATTTATTTGTAAGCATAAATGGCCAGCTGAGATAGGGAGACTGAAAATCATTTTCTAATATGCATTTGTTACCCTTGTCACAGATAATTAGACCAGAAATTTGCCCCAACTCAAAAATACTCTTTTAGAAAAGAAAAAAGAAAAGAAAAGCTCAATAGTAACTATGAACCCATGCTACCATTCCTAAAAATAACTGAGTGAAACAGGCACAAATCTCCTTATTCAGCCATGTCTTCTTCATCTAGACTTTATACAATTGATTTTTTTTAATCAAATGCTATTACATTCTTTCCTGCATTGGTGCCTACCAATCATGGTTCCCATTCATCTGGGATTCTCAACTTTCCTTTCTTCAACTTTACATTGAATAAATAATTATCAAGCACTTTCTATATACAATACACTGTACTAGATACTAAGAAAAAGGTGAATAAGACACATTCCTATCCTATAGGAATTTCTAATTAATAATCATCTGATATTCTTTCAAATGTTTATTCAACAAATACGAAATTACTAAGTGACAGAAAAAGGATTTGTTGTTGGAGATTGTGATATGAACACGTGAGCTCAAGGCCCTTGTTATTTATATTCCATCGAGGGGACAGATTTGAAAACAAGTATGTGCAATAAAATGTGGAATGTGTATAATATATTCATTACAGATTATAGAAAAGGAAGAATGGTCAATTATCTCTGAAAGATCAGGAAAAGTCTTCATAGTGAGAGTGATGCTTGAACTATCAGTAGAGTCTATAGAGTGAGATAACAAAGTGAGGCAGAACTATTCCCAAAAGAACTAAGGTGTGAGCATCATGGTTCCCTCAGGAAATGCACGTGGTCTGAAATGGCTTAGAGGTTAGCAGAAAATTTAGACAGGAAAGTGGGGAGAAAGAACGGGGTAGGACATGGAGTGAAAGAAATGAAGCTGAAAAGCTAGGTCAGTGTTTGGAAGATCCAGATGTACTTACTATCCAGGCAATTAAACTGTTGTAAGCAAAAGAGTAAGAGTATGATGATATCTGCCCATTTTGAACAGGGCTCTAGCAGCCCAATGTAAAGGATTCATGGCAGGGAGGAGGAGGTTGGCCAAAGCAAGATGTGAGGTTGGAAGAGTCAAGGAACTTGTGCCATGGTGTCTGCAGGAGTCAGGCCTGAAACTGCTCAGAAGTAGAGTTGTCAGCCGTGTAAAAGGGATAATGTAGAAGCACAAGAGGCAGGAAGTGAGGGCTGGAGGCTCAACTGGCAGGAATTCTTCTAGGGTAGTGGGGCATAGAGAAAATGGTGGGGAGGACTTATTCCCTTGTAGGGAAGGAAACTGACATTCTCAGGAGTGCCCATATGTAATTTGAAAAATCTCTGAAGCACTTCTGATGATTATAGCCCTCGTATAGAATAGCGGGTTTAGACCATGCCCCCCCAAAATGAAAGTGATACAACCACATAATAATTTTATTTTTTAAATCACAGCATTTTATATGTGTGCTGAAAATGTTCATCAATCATCGTCATCATCATCACCATGTGTTAAAACTATTTCATCCATTTATTGTCCTCATTGAAATAAAGTAGCTTTATAATTTTTTTTTTTTAATTTATACTTAGGACCACTACTGAGTCAGTGTCTCTGAAAAAAAAGCAGGACCTAAACATTTTAGGTTAAGTATACTCAACTGAGCTCTTAGATACTTCAGCTGTGTTACAAGCACTTAGGAAATCCAACAAAACTTTATAACCAGACAAGTGTAAGAAACGATGTGATTGATGTATAGCAACTTGACTTAAGTAAACATGCTCATTTCTTTTTTACTTGTGCACATGAAAACAAGTTCTGGTTTTAGTTTTTTTTTTTTTTTCCTTTTCCCATAGAAAACATTGTTTCCTCTTCCATCACCCCATTTTCGACCTTTTTAAGTTGAATTTAGACTTTTCTAAAATTTGGTTTTACCACTTTCTGACACAAAATTAAAATTGGTGGAAATCTACTGCTTCTTGAAGAGGTCAGGCCACCAAAAAGCTGTTCTTACCCTGGATTACACCCAAGTGAAACCATTATGTCCTACTGCACTTTATCGGTTCACCAAGTAACTTATTAGAAACATCTTCCCCCAGGACAAAATCTTCCTTGGTCAAAGATATGCTCATTTATTTTCCTATTTAGATATGTTACACAGAATATCATACGTATGAATTCTACTACTTCTCTGGGTTTTTAATTATTATTATTTTATCCCAATTTAAATAAGCAAATCATCTGTCCACATTTAGAAAGTACTAAGTGCCCAGTTCTAAAACTATATAGCTTTGCTCCGCTTGGAGACAAGGTAAGTTCATTTGAAATTATTTGTTTCTCATTTCTTTAAAACGTTATAGGATGTTTCATATAAACTAAGAAAGATTGATTGATTATGCTTTTCCTAAATCGTACTGCTAAAATGAATCATTTTAATGCTCTTATATATATATATATATATATATATATATATAAACTAATATTTTTAAGAGTGTAGGTATACAGAAATTCCTGGGTGTCCAAATTAATTCTTCCAGTCTGTCCATCAGGCAGCAGATATTTATTGAAAACCTTCCATGTGCAAAGCACACAGGTTTTATGAAAAATCACTAATAAAATAAATATGCACTCTTAAAATTGGTAGGTGAGACAGAACATCCAAAAATCTAAGCAATCATAAGTCAGAATAAAATAAAAGTGTAAGAAACATGGTGTGGGAACTCAAAAGAAGGAACAATTAATTCCAGTTGTGGGAGTCTAGTAAAACATCATGAGTTACTGTGAGTTATACCTTCACAAACAAGGATAGGCACAGAAATTGTTGGGGAGAAGGGGAGATTTCAGCCCAAAGGAAAGTACCAACAATGGTGGAAAGTGAAAGTTACACACAAGAGTTTTGGCAATTAGCAAGTACTCCACTTTGACTAGAGTCCATGTCTGAGACATGACTGGAAGGGGATATGTGGCCAGGATGAGGAAAGATCCTGAACACCATGTTAAGGTGCTTGGACCCATTCTGTAAGCAAAGGGGAAACATTGAAAGTTTCTGCCTTCATTTGGGAAATTAACTACACAACATGGGAAGAATAGACCAAAGTCATGAATTCTGGAATCACAGAGAATAATTCAGAGAATATTTTAATAGTCTGGGGTAAAGTGACAGCTTCCTGAACAAGAATGGTGGCAGCAGGAATAGAAAGGGAAGTGACCAATACTCTGAACTGCTGAATAGGCAAGTTTCAGTGACTGATCAGTCAGTAAGTCAAAGATTAACACAATAAAAAAGTAACAGTTTACATGCTACATTTACTATATTTCAAAAGTCAACTATTGCACTCTTTCCCACAAAGCCCAGATATTCCCTAAAAATCTTTCTAGGTACTATTTCAGGCAGCCAACATTTACTAACAACTAACCAGGTAACACAAGATTGAACCCATTTGCCCTCTCCAACATAAGCCCTATATTTGCCACAGAGATATAAATGGTGGGGGGAGGGGTAACATATTACAAAAGTAAATTGCAAGAAAGGTACAGATATCTATCAATATCAAATGTTCATTTTCAGGATGAAGAAAACTAGCTATAGATCCCTATTGAGAGGAAAAACTAGAACAGCAACAACAGAACTTGACATCCCTTTGGGGGAATATTAAGCAAAATGAGGGCTTCGAAGTAGGAAGTAGTTGGCATTATTCTAAGTCTACCTTAATATTCCTCTAAAAACTCAGACACTAGAATTAGAGCCTAAGTTTTCAAATGTGCATTGACGATCACAACACTTCCTTAAATCAGAGCATGTTTACATTTTATTTCAAGGTCCTGCTTCTAGCATCATAGAATTACCAAGTTCCAAGTGACATCCCAGGTCAACTAGAAAAAGGATTCAACCTTCCATAGGAACTAATGCCCAGAGAAGTGGTGAGGTTGTCAAAGGTCACAGAGCCAGTGTCAGAAACAGAATGAAAGCTCAGGGATTTCCACTATACTTGCTGACATATTCCATGAGGAAAGAAGAAGTCATATAAATGACATTCAAATGACAAAATGACTTAATTTAAATTATGAGACAAATATTGAGTTGAAAATCAATCTTTTAGCTAGTATATTTCAAGCTTCACTCCAAATATATTTTTAAATTTACTAACTTAATTTACCAACTAAGGGAAGTATTCACTAATAACTTAATATTGATTATGCCTCCTTTTCCCAATGCCTACCAAAAGCCTTTGGATGAAACCACCAGCATAAAAATCAATTGCAATCAACTTTCTTAATAGTTCTGCTTTCACAATTAATTTGAAAGTTGAGATATCAAGGTAAATCAGAAAATAAGCTATGTCCAAAATAGTAGGTAATTTAGAAATGCTTAGCAAACAAAGTTATTATTCTGATACAGTTCTCAAGTATTGCTTAGTCTCCATAGTGCTCGCTCTACTAGCTCTCTCTCTCTCTCTTATATTCTTTGCTCTATATCTGGGAAACATGAAAACCTACTGAAGACATTAAAGAAGAATGATTGATCTTTCAACTACCTAGAAAACCACAGATAATACGATACTCCCTTTATGGGAGTTCATTTACATAAAAAAAAAAAGGTTTGAAAGAATGCCCACAGAATTATACACATTGAGAAACAAATTTCTCAAAATGATTCTAAAACCACTATTATGCTAAGGCTGAGAAATGTGTTGGTTTTAACCAGTTATGACAAATATAAATATATCTGGTTCATTACACTCTCTAACATTTAAGATCATTCTTTTTTTAATTAATTTATTTTATTTTATTTATTTTATTTTTGGCTGTGTTGGGTCTTCGTTGTTGCACAGGGGCTTTTCTCTAGTTGAGGAGAGCAGGGGCTACTCTTCATTGCAGTGCGTGGGCTACTCATTGCAGTGGCCTCTCTTGTTGTGGAGCATGGGCTCTAGGTATGCAGGCTTCAGTAGTTGTGGCACGCTGGCTCAGTAGTTGTGGCTTGCAGGCTCCAGAGTGCAGGCTCACTAGTCATGGCACACAGGCTCAGTCGCTCCACAGCACGTGGAGATTCCCAGCCACTGCATCACCAGGGAAGCCCTAAGATCATTCTTAATAAATCTAATGCATCACTTGTTACTTATTATATATGTATTTATATATATATATATATATATATAGTGTATATATATATACATATATGTACACAGAGAAAGAGAGCAGCTAATTAGCAAAGTAGAAAATATTGACTTTATAAATTCATGTCACAACTCAGAATACTATGTGACATTTTCAATATCTAAGTAATTATTTTATTTACATAGAATTCTGAAGAACAATTCATTTAATTTTCCTGCACCTTTCATTTGCCAAGTCCATCATCCTTTCTCCAGCATTTAGCTTTCATATAACCTTGCCTTTTGGTTTCTAGTTAAATAGTCCTCTCCTTACTCAATTTCCCATATCTTCATTAGGTAACTCAGCAGTGAAAAAAGGTAAGAATCAATACTTGGAAAATAAACATTAAATTGTCAAAGTTTAAGTCACACATTTGAATTGTTCTCCCCACAGTCTCACCAACTGGTGACAGAAAAAATACAAAAGAATTCCATATACCCCTTTGTGATAGTATTGATAATCATCTATTATAATGATCTCTCCCAGCTTTGTAATTTGTCTTCAGTCACCAACACCTAGATTCTGATAGGAAAGACCTCCACCCTTATATCCTAAAATAAAGAAATTATGGACACACCTTTTTAAATGAAAAATCAAGCAAGAGTCATGGGGAGAGTGACCAAAGTGGCGGAGTAGAAAGAACCTGACTCACCTCCTCTCACAAGCACACCAAAATCACAACTACCTGCAGAACAAACATTGATAAAAAAGACTAGAACCTAGCAGAAAAGATCTTCTAGAACTAAAGACATAAAGAAGGAAACAAAACGAAATGGGTTTGAGGGGCAGACTCATGATATAATCAAATCCCATACCCCATGGGTGGGCAACCCACAAACTGGAGAATAATTATATTACAGAGGGTCTCCCACAGGAGTGAGAGTTCTGAGCACCACATTAGGCTCCCTGGCCTGGGGGTCCAGCACCAGGAAGACAAGGCCCCAGAACATTTGGCTTTAAGGCCAGTGGGGTTTTAATTTCAGAAGCTCCACAGGACTGGGGGAATAGAAACTTCACACTTAAAGGGCACACACAAAATCTCACTTGCACTGGGACCCAGAGCATAAGCAATATCTTGATAAGAGACTGGGCCAGACCTACCTGCTGGTCTTGCAGAGTCTCCCAGAGAGGCAGTGGGTGGCTGCGGCTCACTGGGGGACACAGACACCAGTGGCACACATATTGGGGAATATTCAACAAGGTGAACACTCCTGGAGGCTGACATTGCATCATTAGCACCAAGTCCTGGTCCCACACAATAGCCAGTAGGCTCCAGTACTGAGACACCTCAGGCCAAACAACTCATTGGGCAGGAACACAGACCCACCCATCAGCAGACAGGATGCCTAAAGTCTTCCTGAGCCCACAGCTGCCTACAGACATGTCCCTAGACAACACCCTGCCTACATGAGGGCCAAGCCCCAGCTCCACCCACCAGTAGGCAGGCACTGGCCTCTCCTGCAAGGAAGCCTGCACAAACCTCTAGACCAGCCCAAAGGACAGACACCAGAAGCAAGAAAACTATGATCCCATAACACAGGACAGACCCTAGCGTAGGACCAACTGGGCCCTGGCCCTGCCCACTAGCAGGCCAACACCACCTTCAGTATACCCAAGACCACATACCCAACTGTGTCAGAAACTGGCCTTCCCCTACCAATGATCTGAAATGAGCTCTAGGATCCCTGGGCCCTGAAGCCAGACTCCAGAAACTGGCCCTGCCTGCCAGTAGACTGGCACTAACCCCATGATCTGGCTTCAACTGTCAGTGGATGGGCAACAGCCCCAGAGTCTGTGGGACCCTAACTCCACCCATCAGTGAGGCAGCACTAGCCCTGAGGCTTCCTAGGGTTCCACAACCAGCCACCTCATGACCACGCTGTGCTAAACATCAGCCAACAACATCCACACATGCCAGGACCTGGCAGCCAACCACACTAGGGGACAACCAAGCCTACCAGACCACCAACATAGTCATTCTGCCAGAACAGAAGGACCCACACAGCATTCTCAGGGAGAACCCCTAGAGCATATAGCTTGGGTGACAAGAGAGGAGTGCATCCTGGAACACACTGGACATCTCCTAGAGGGCCACTTCTCCAAGGTCAAGAAACATATAACATACCACAGACTTAAAAATAAAAATAGCAATTTAGACAAAATAGGCAGCAGAGGAATACATTCCAGCCAAAGGAACAAGATACAATTTCAGAAGAAGAGCTAAATGAAGTGGAAATAGTCAGTCTACCTGAGAAAGAGTTCAGAGTAATGATCCTAAAAATGCTCAAAGAACTTGGGAGAAGAGTAGATGCACAGAGCTAGAAGTTAGAAATTTTCAACAAAGAGTTAGAAAATATAAAGGACAAACAGAGATAAAGCACACAATAACTGAAATGAAAAATACACTAGAAGGAAATAATAGTAGACTAAATGATAGACAAGTAGACAAGAACGGATCAGTGAGCTGGAAGACAAACCAGTGGTAATCACTGCCACTGAAAAGAAAAAATAAAAAAGAATGAAAAGAAATAAGGAAAGTTTAAGAGACCTCTGGAACAACATCAAGAACACTAATATTTGCATTACAGGGGACCCAGAAAGAGAGAAATGGCCCAAGAAAATATTTGAAGCAATAATAGCTGAAAAATTCCCTAACTGGGGAAAAGAAACAGGTCCCCAGTCCAAGAAGCACAGAGTCCCATAAAGGATTAACCTGAAGAGGAACACAACAAGACACATTGTAATCAAAATGACAAAAATTAAAGATAAAGAGAGAATACTAAAAGCAGCAAGGGAAAAGCAACAAATCACATACAGGTGAACTACCATAAGACTACCAACCAATGTTTAAGCAGAGACTCTGCAAGCCATTCATTAGACAAGACATGGAAGCAACCTAAGTGTCCATCAATGGATAAATGGTTAAAAGAGATGTGGTATATATACACAATGGAATATTACTCAGCCATAAAAAAGAATGAAATAATGCCATTTGAGCAACATGGATGGACCTAGAGATTATCATACTAACTGAAGTCAGACAGAGAAAGACAAATATCATATTATGTCACATATATATTGTATACATATATAATATATATAAAGCTGAATCACTTTGCTGTACATCTGAAACTAAGACATTAAAAATCAACTATATTTCAATAAAAATTTTTAAAAATAAAGTGAAGAAAGAAAAAAACCTACAACAAAGAATGCTGTACCCAAAAATGCTCTCATCTAAATTTGATGCAGAAGTCAAAAGCGTTACAGATAAGCTAAAGTTAAAAGAATTCAGTACCACCAAACCAGCTTTACAAGAAATGTTACAGGAAATTCTAAAGGTGAAAAAGAAAAGGCTACAACTAGAAACAAGAAAACAATGAAATGAAAAAGCTCACTGGTAAAACCAAACATACAAGAAAGGTAGGAAATCACCCACACACTAAACTAGTATAGGGAGGTTAAAGACAAAAGTCGTAAAAACACCAGTATCCACAATAAGCAGTTAAGGGATACACAAAAAAATTAGATGTAAAATATGATATCAAAAACAGTAATCATGAGGGACAGAAAGTACAAAGGCAGGGTATTTAAAATGCATTTGAAGCAATAGAAATTAAGGAAATAATCCCGTTAACTGTTGCAACAGAAAGAATAAAATACCTAGGAATAAACCTACCTAAGGAGGTAAAAGGCCTGTACTCAGAAAACTATAAGACACTGATGAAAGAAATCAAAGATGACACAAACAAATGGAGAGATATACCATGTTCTTGGATTGGAAGAATCAATACCATGAAAATGACTATACTACCCAAAGCAATCTACAGATTCAATGCAATCCCTATCAAAATATAAATGGCATTTTTTACAGAAGTAGAACAAAAAAATCTTAAAATTTGTATGGAGACACAAAAAACCCCAAATAGCCAAAGCAATCTTGAGGGAAAAAAATGGAGCTAGAGGAATCAGACTCCCTGACTGCAGACTATACTACAAAGCTATAGTAATCAAGACAGTATGGTACTGGCACAAAAACAGAAACATAGATCAATGGAACAAGATAGAAAGCCCAGAGATAAACCCATGCACCTATGGTCAACTAATCTATGACAAAGGAGGCAAGGATATACAACTGAGAAAAGACAGCCTCTTCAATAAGCAATGCTGGGAAAACCAGACAGCTACATGTAAAAGAATGAAATTAAAACACTCCCTAACACCATACACAAAAATAAACTCAAAATGGATTAAAGACCTAAATGTAAGACGAGACACTATAAAACCCTTAGAGGAAAACATAGGAAGAACACTCTTTGATATAAATCACAGCAAGATCTTTTTTGACCCACCTCCTAGAGAAATGGAAATAAAAACAAAAATAAACGAATGGGACCTAATGAAACTTAAAAGCTTTTGCACAGCAAAGGAAACTGTAAGCAAGACACAAAGACAACCCTCAGAATGGGAGAAAATATTTGCAAATGAATCAACAAAGGATTAATCTCCAAAATATATAAACAGCTCATGTAGCTCAATATTAAAAAAACAAACAACCCAATCAAAAAATGGGCAGAAGACTTAAATAGACACTACTCCAAAGAAGACATATAGATGGCCAAGAGGCACATGAAAAGCTGCTCAACATCACTAATTATTAGAGAAATTCAAATCAAACCTACAATGAGGTATCACCTCATACCAGTCAGAATGGCCATCATCAAAAAAAATCTACAAGCAACAAAGGGTGGAGAGGGTGTGGAGAAAAGGGAACCCTCCTGCACTGTTGGTGGGAATGTAAATTGATACAGCCACTATGGAGAACAGTATGGAGGTTCCTTAAAAAACTAAAAATAGAATTACCATATGACATAGCAATCCCAAACTACTGGGCATGTACCCAGAGAAAACCATAAATCAAAAAGACACATGCACCCCAATGTTCATTGCAGCACTATATACAATAGCCAGGTCATGGAAGCAAGCTAAATGCCCATCAACAGACAAATGGATAAAGAAGATGTGGTAGAGGGCATTGGAACCCAAGGGAGTATACTTGGTGGAGTAGCAACGATCTGGTGATGATAGAGCCTGGAAAATCAATCTGGAGGAATTAAGTTTTGTGACTGAACACTTAAGCTGTTGGGTAATCAACTAGAGTGAATTCTCTGACCAAAGGTTAATCTGGAAGAAGATGGCAGAAGAGTAAGACACAGAGATCACCTTCCTCCCCACAGATACATCAGAAATACATCTACATGTGGAACTGCTCCTATAGAACACCCACTGAACACTGGCAGAAGATGTCAGACCTCCCAAAAGGCAAGAAACTCCCCATGTACCTGGGTAGGGTAAAAGAAAAAAGAAACAACAGAGACAAAAGAATAGGGATGGGACCTGCACCAGTGGGAGGGAGCTGTGAAGGAGGAAAGGTTTCCACACACTAGGAAGCCCTTTCACTGGTGGACACTGTGAGTGGCAGAGGGGGGAAGCTTTGGAGCCAAGGAGGAGAGTGCAGCAACAGGGGTGTGGAGGGCAAAGCGGAGAGATTCCCGCACAGAGGAGCGGTGCTGACCAGCACTCACCAGCCCGAGAAGCTTGTCTGCTCACCAGCTGGGGCGGGCGGGGGCTGGGAGCTGAGGCTCCGGCTTCGGTCGGATCACAGGGAGAGGACTAGTGTTGGCGGTGTGAACACAGCCTGAAGGGGCTAGTGCGCCACAGCTAGCCGGGAGGGAGTCCGGGAAAAGGTCTGGAGCTGCCGAACAGGCAAGAGACTTTTTCTTGACTCTTTGTTTCCTGGTGAACGAGGAGAGGGGATTCAGAGCACCGCCTAAACAAGCTCCAGAGACCGGCGCGAACCGCAGCTCTCAGCGCGGACCCCAGAGACGGGCATGAAATGCTAAGGCTGCTGCTGCCGACACCAAGAAGCCTGTGTGCGAGCACAGGTCACTATCCACACAACCCATCCCGGGAGCCTGTGCAGCCCGCCACTGCCAGCGTCCCGTGATCCAGGGACAACTTCCCCGGGAGAACGTACGGCGCGCCTCAGGCTGCAGCAACGTCACGCAGGCCTCTGCCGCCGCAGGTTAGCCCCGCATACGTACCCTTCCCTCCCCACGGCGTGAGTGAGCCAGAACCCCCGGAGCAGCTGCTCCTTTAACCCCGTCCAGTCTGAGTGAAGAACAGACGCCCTCAGGCGACCTACACGCAGAGGCCGTTCCAAATCCAAAGCTGAAACCCGGGAGCTGTGCGAACAAAGAAGAGAAAGGGAAATTTCTCCCAACAGCCTCAGAAGCAGTGGATTAAAGCTCCACAAACAACTTGATGTACCTGCATCTGTGGAATACCTGAGAAGACAACGAATCAACCCAAATTGAGGAGATGGACTTTGGGAGCAAGATATATTATTTTTTCCCCTTTTCCTCTTTTTGTGAGTGGGTATGTGTATGTTTCTGTGTGAGATTTTGTCTATATAGCTTTGCTTTCACCATTTGTCCTAGGGTTCTGTCCATCCATATGTTATTTTTTTTTTACTTTAATTTTTTTTTCTGTTTTTCTTAATAATTATTTTTTATTTTTTAATTTTAATAACTTTATTTTATCATACTTTATTTTATTTTATCCTCTTTCTTTTTTTTCTTTCTATTTTTCTCCCTTTTCTTCTGAGCCGTGTGGATGAAAGGCTCTTGGTGCTCCAGCCAGGCATCAGGGCTGTGCCTCTGAGGTGGGAGAGCCAACTTCAGGACACTGGTCCACAAGAGACCTCCCAGCGCCACATAATACCAAATGACGAAAATCTCCCAGAGATCTCCATCTCAACACCAAGACCCAGCTTCACTAAATGACCAGCAAGCTATAGTGCTGGACACCCTATGCCAAACAACTAGCAAGACAGGAACACAGCCCCACCCATTAGCAGAGAGGCTGCCTAAAATAATAGTAAGCCCACAGACAACCCAAAACACACCACCAAACGTGGACCTGCCCACCAGAAAGACAAGATCCAGCCTCATCCACCAGAACACAGGCACTAGTCCCCTCCACCAGGAAGCCTACACAACCCATGAAACCAACCTTAGCCACTGGGGACATATACCAAAAACAACAGGAACTACGAACCTGCAGCCTGCAAAAAGGAGACCCCAAATACAGTAAGATAAGCAAAATGAGAAGACCGAAAAACACACAGCAGATGAAGGAGCAGGGTCAAAACACACCAGACCTAACAAATGAAGATGAAATAGGCAGTCTACCTGAAAAAGAATTCAGAATAATGATAGGAAAGATGATCCAAAATCTTGGAAATAGAAGAGACAAAATGCAAAAAAACATTTAACAATGACCTAGAAGAACTAAAGAGGAACCAAGCAACAATGAAAAACACAATAAATGAAATTTAAAATATTCTAGAAGGGATAATAGCAGAATAACTGAAGCAGAAGAAAGGATAACTGACCTGGAAGATAAAATAGTGGAAATAACTACTGCAGAGCAGAATAAATAAAAAAGAATGAAAAGAACTGAGGACAGTCTCAGAGGCCTCTGGGACAACATTCAATGCACCAACATTTGAATTATAGTGGTCCCAGAAGAAGAAGAGAAAAAGAAAGGAACTGAGAAAATATTTGAAGAGATTATAGTTGAAAACTTCCCTAATATGGGAAAGGAAATAGTTAATCAAGTCCTGGAAGCACAGAGAGTCCCATACAGGATAAATCCAAGGAGAAACACGCCAAGACACATATTAATCAAACTGTCAAAAATTAAATATAAAGAAAACATATTAAAAGCAGCAAGGGAAAAACAACAAATAACACACAAGGGAATCCCCATATGGTTAACAGCTGATCTTTCAGCAGAAACTCTGCAAGCCAGAAGGGAGCGGCAGAACATATTTAAAGTGATGAAGGAGAAAAACCTACAACCAAGATTACTCTACACAGCAAGGATCTCATTCAGATTTGATGGAGAAATTAAAACCTTTACAGACAAGCAAAAGCTGAGAGAGTTCAGCACCACCAAACCAGCTTTACAACAAATGCTAAAGGAACTTCTCTAGGCAAGAAACACAAGAGAAGGAAAACACCTACAATAACAAACCCAAAACATTTAAGAAAATGGGAATAGGAACATACATATAGATAATAACCTTAATTGTAAATGGATTAAATGCTCCCACCAAAAGACACAGAATGGCTGAATAGATACAAAAACAAGGCCCATATATATACTGTCTACAAAAGACCCAATTCAGACCTAGGGACACATACAGACTGAGAGTGAGGGGATGGAAAAAGATATTCCATGCAAATGGAAATCAAAAGAAAGCTGGAGTAGCAATTCTCATATCAGACAAAATAGACTTTCAAATAAAGACTATTACAAGAGACAAAGAAGGACACTATATAATGATCAAGGGATCGAATCAAGAAGAAGATATAACAATTGTAAATATTTATGCACCCAACACAGGAGCACCTCAATACATAAGGCAAATACTAACAGCCATAAAAGGGGAAATCGACAGTAACACAATCATAGTAGGGAACTTTAAAACCCCACTTTCACTAATGGACAGATAATCCAAAGTGAAAATAAATAAGGAAACACAAGCTTTAAATGATACATTAAACAAGATGGACTTAATTGATATCTATAGGACATTCCACCCAAAAACAACAGAATACACATTTTTCTCAAGTACTCATGGAACATTCTCCAGTATAGATCATATCTTGGGTCACAAAGCAAGCCTTGGTAAATTTAAGAAAATTGAAATCGTATCAAGTATCTTTTCAGACCACAATGCTATGAGACTAGATGTCAATTACCGGAAATGATCTGTAAAAAATACAAACACATGGAGGCTACACAATACACTACTTAATAACGAAGTGATCACTTAAGAAATCAAAAGGGGAAATCAAAAAATACCTAGAAACAAATGACAATGGAGACACGACGACCCAAAATCTATGGGATGCAGCAAAAGCAGTGCTAAGAGGGAAGTTTATAGCAATACAAGCCTACCTCAAGAAATAGGAAACATCTCGAATAAACAACCTAACCTTGCACCTAAAGCAATTAGAGAAAGAAGAACAAAAAAACCCCAAAGTTAGCAGAAGGAAAGAAATCATAAAGATCAGATCTGAAATAAATGAAAAAGAAATGAAGGAAACAATAGCAAAGATCAACAAAACTAAAAGCTGGTTCTTTGAGAAGATAAACAAAATTGATAAATCATTAGCCAGACTCATCAAGAAAAAAAGGGAGAAGACTCAAATCAATAGAATTAGAAATGAAAACGGAGAAGTAACAACTGACACTGCAGAAATACAAACGATCATGAGAGATTACTACAAGCAACTCTATGCCAATAAAATGGACAACGTGGAAGAAATGGACAGATTCTTAGAAATGCACAACCTGCCGAGACTGAACCAGGAAGAAATAGAAAATATGAACAGACCAATCACAAGCACTGAAATTGAAACTGTGATTAAAAATCTTCCAACAAACAAAAGCCCAGGACCCTATGGCTTCACAGGCGAATTCTATCAAACATTTAGGGAAGAGCTAACACCTATCCTTCTCAAACTCTTCCAAAATATTGCAGAGGGAGGAACACTCCCAAACGCATTCTGTGAGGCCACCATTACCCTGATACCAAAACCAGACACAGATACTACAAAAGAAGAAAATTACAGACCAATATCATTGATGAATATAGATGCGAAAATCCTCAACAAAACACTAGCAAACAGAATCCAACAGAACATTAAAAGGATCATACACCATGATCAAGTGGGGTTTATTCCAGGAATGCAAGGATTCTTCAATATACGCAAATCAATCAACGTGATACACCATATTAACAAACTGAAGGAGAAAAACCATATGATCATCTCAATAGATGCAGAGAAAGCTTTTGACAAAATTCAACACCCATTTATGATAAAAGCCCTGCAGAAAGGAGGCATAGAGGGAACTTTCCTCAACATAATAAAGGCTATATATGACAAACCCACAGCCAACATCGTGCTCAATGGTGAAAAACTGAAACCATTTCCACTAAGATCAGGAACAAGACAAGGTTGCCCACTCTCACCACTATTATTCAACATAGTTTTGGAAGGTTTTGCCTCAGCGATCAGAGAAGAAAAAGAAATAAAAGGAATCCAAATCGGAAAAGAAGAAGTAAAGCTGTCACTGTTTGCAGATGATATGATACTATACATAGAGAATCCTAAAGATGCTACCAGAAAACTACTAGAGCTAATCAATGAATTTGGAAAAGTAGCAGAATACACAATTAATGCACAGAAATCTCTTGCATTCCTATACACTAATGATGATAATCTGAAAGTGAAATTAAGAAAACACTCCCGTTTACCATTGCAACAAAAAGAATAAAATATCTAGGAATAAACCTACCTAAGGAGACAAAAGACCTGTATGCAGAAAATTATAAGACACTGATGAAAGAAAGTAAAGATGATACAAATAGATGGAGAGATATATCATGTTCTTGGATTGGAAGAATCAACATTGTGAAAATTACTCTACTACCCAAAGCAATCTACAGATTCAATGCAATCCCTATCAAACTACCACTGGCATTTTTCACAGAAGTACAACAAAAAATTACACAATTTGTATGGAAACACAAAAGACCCCGAATAGCCAAAGCAATCTTGAGAACGAAAAATGGAGCTGGAGGAATCAGGCTCCCTGACTTCAGACTATATGACAAAGCTACAGTAATCAAGATAGTATGGTACTGGCACAAAAACAGAAACATAGATCAATGGAACAGGATAGAAAGCCCAGAGATAAACCCATGCACATATGGTCACCTTATCTTTGATAAAGGAAGCAAGCATATACAGTGGAGAAAAGACAGCCTCTTCAATAAGTGGTGCTGGAAAACTGGACAGGTACATGTAAAAGTATGAAATTAGAACACTCCCTAACACCATACACAAAAATAAACTCAGAATGGATTAAAGACCTACATGTAAGGCCAGACACTATCAAACTCTTAGAGGAAAACATAGGCAGAACACTCTATGACATAAATTACAGCAAGGTCCTTTTTGACTCAGCTCGTAGAGAAATGGAAATAAAAACAAAAATAAACAAATGGGACCTAATGAATCTTAAAAGCTTTTGCACAGCAAAGGAAACCATAAACAAGACCAAAAGCCATCCCTCAGAATGGGAGAAAATATTTGCAAATGAAGCAACTGACAAAGGATTAATCTCCAAGATTTACAAGCAGCTCATGCAGCTCAATAACAAAAAAACAAACAACCCAATCCAAAAATGGGCAGAAGACCTAAATAGACATTTCTCCAAAGAAGATATACAGATGGCCAACAGACACATGAAAGAATGCTCAACATCATTAATCATTAGAGAAATGTATATCAAAACTACAATGAGATATCATCTCACACTGGTAAGAATGGCCATCATCAAAAAATCTAGAAACAATAAATGCTGGAGAGGGTGTGGAGAAAAGGGAACACTCTTGCACTCTTGGTGGGAATGTAAATTGATACAGCCACTATGGAGAACAGTATGGAGGTTCCTTAAAAAACTAAAAATAGAACTACCATACGACCCAGCACTCCCACTACTGGGCATATACCCTGAGAAAATCATAATTCAAAAAGAGTCATGTACCAAAATGTTCATTGCAGCTCTATTTACAATAGCCAGGACATGGAAGCAACCTAAATGTCCATCATCGGATGAATGGATAAAGAAGATATGGCACATATATACAATGGAATATTACTCAGCCATAAAAAGAAACGAAATTGAGTTATTTGTAGTGAGGTGGATGGAGTTAGAGTGTGTCATACAGAGTGAAGTAAGTCAGAGAGAGAAAAACAAATACAGTATGCTAACACATAAATACGGAATCTAAGGGGAAAAAAAGTCATGAAGAACCTAGTGGCAAGACGGGAATAAAGACACAGACCTACTAGAGAATGGACTTGAGGATATGGGGAGGGGGAAGGGGAAGATGTGACAAAGTGAGAGAGTGGCATGGAAATATATACACTACCAAACGTAAACTAGATAGCTAGTGGGAAGCAACCGCATAGCACAGGGAGATCAGATCTGTGCTTTGTGACCACCTAGAGGGGTGGGATAGGGAGGGTGGGAGGGAGGGAGATGCAAGAGTGAAGAGATATGGGAACATATGTATATGTATAACTGATTCACTTTGTTATAAAGCAGAAACTAACACACCATTTTAAAGCAATTATACTCCAATAAAGATGTTAAAAAAAAATGTGGTACACATATACAATGGAATATTACTGAGCCATAAAAAGGAACGAAATTGGGTCATTTGTAGAGATTTGGATGGACCTAGAGACTGTCATACAGAGTGAAGTAAGTCAGAAAGAGAAAAACAAATATCATATATTAACACATATATGTGGAATATAGAAAAATGGTACAGATGAACCAGTTTGCAAGGCAGAAGTAGAGACACAGATGTAGAGAATAAACGTATGGACACCAAGGGGGTAAGTGGTGGGGGTGATGAGATGAATTGGGAGATTGGGATTGACATATATACACTAATATGTACAAGATAGGTAACTAATAAAAACCTGCTGTATAAAATAAATAAATAAATAAAATACATATATGCAAAAATAAATAAATAAAATGCATTTGAAATTAAGAGATCAGCAACTTAAAACAGTCTCGTTTATATATAGACTGCTATATGAAAACCTCATGGTAATGTAAAATCAAATATCTATAATAAACATACACACCAAAAAGAAAAAGGAGTCTAAACATAACACTGAATATAGTAATCAAATCACAAGACAAGAAAACAAAAGAAAAATGACCCACAAATACAAATCCAAAACAATTAACAAAATGGCAATAAGAACATACATATCGATAATTGCCTTAAATGTAAATGGACTAAATGCTCCAACCAAATGACATAGACTGGCTGAACTGACAGAAAAGCAAGACCCATATATTTGCTGCCTACAAGAAACTCACTTCAGATCTAGAAACACATACAGACTAAAAGTGAGGAGATGGCAAAAGATATTCCATACAAATGGAAATTAAAAGAAAGCCAGAGTAGCAATACTTGTATCAGACAAAATAAAATGAAGATTGTTACAAGAGACAAAGAAGGACACTACATAATGATCAAGGATTCAATCCAAGAAGAAGATATAACAATTGTAAATATATATGCACCCAACATAGGAACACTTCAATATATAAGGAAAATGTTAACAGACATAAAAGGAGAAATTGACAGTAACACAGTAAGAGTAGGGGACTTTAACAGCCCACTTACATCAATGGACAAATCATCCAGACAGAAAAATCAATAAGGAAACAGGCCTTAAATGATGTATTAGACCAAATGGACTTAATTGATATTTACAGACTATTACCTCTGAAAGCAGCAAAATATACATTCTTTTCAAGTGCACATGGAACATTCTCCAGCATAGATCATATGCTAGGCCACAAAACAAGCCATGGTAAATTTAAATTGAAATCATGTGAAGCATCTTTTCCGACCATTATAGTATGAGACTAGAAATCAGGTGCAAGAAAAAAATGCAAAAAAACACAAACACTTGGACGATAAACATTATGCTACTAAACAACGAATGGATCGCTAAGTAAATCAAAGATGAAATCAAAAAATACCTAGAGACAAATGACAACAAAAACACGACAATCCAAAACACATGGGACGTAGCAAAAGCAATTCTAAGAGGAAAGTTTACAGCAATATAATCTTACCTCAGGAAGCAAGAAAAATCTCAAATAAACAACCTAACCTTACACCTAAAGCAACTAGAGAAAAAAAAAAAAAAAACATAGTAGAAGGAAAGAGATCATAAACCTCAGAGCAGAAATAAATCAAGTAGAGATTTTAAAAAAATAGAGATCAATGAAAGTAAAAGCTGGTTTTCTGAAAAGATAAAGAAAATCAATAAACCTTCAGCCAGACTCATCAAGAAAAAAAAAGGGAGAGTGTCCAAATCATTAAAATCAGAAATGAAAAAGGAGAAGTTACAACCAACACCACAGAAATACAAAAAATCATAAGAGACTACTATTAGCAACTATAACAATAAAATGGACAACCTAGAAGAAATGGACAAATTCTTAGAAATGTACAATCTCCCAAGACTGAAGCAGGAAGAAATAGAAAATATGAGCAGACCAATTACCAGTACTGAAATTGAATCAGTAATTAAAATACTCCCAACAAACAATAGTCCAGGACCAGATGACTTCACAGATGAATTCTACCAAACATTTAGAAAAGACTTACGACCTATCTTTCTCAAACAATTCCCAAAAAATGCAGAGAAAGGAATACTTGAGAACTCACTCAATAAGGCCACCATCACACTGATGCAAAATCCAGACAAAGATATCACAAAAGAAGAAATTTACAGACTAATATCACTGATGAACATTGATGCAAAAATCCTCAGCAAAATGTTAGCAAACCAACTCCAACAATACATTAAAAGGATTATACACCATTATCAATGGGATTTATCCCAGAGATGCAAGGATTTTACAATATCCACAAAGCAATCAATGTGATACACCCCATTAACAAACTGAAGAATAAAAACCATATGATCATCTCAACAGACACAGAAAAAGGTTTTCATAAAATTGAATATCAATTTATGATAAAAAAACTCTCCAGAATGTGGGAATAGAAACAACACATGTCAACATAATAAAGCCCATATATGAAAAACCCACAGCTAACATCATATTCAATGGTGAAAAGCTGAAAGCATTCCCTCTAAGATCAGGAACAAGACAAGAAAACTTTTATTCACCTCATTTACTCAACATAGTTGTGGAAGTCCTAGCCACAGGAATCAGACAAGAAAAACAAATAAAATGAATCCAAATTGGAAAGGAAGAAGCAAAACTGTCACTCTTTGCAGATGACCTAAAACTATACATAGAAAATACTAAAGATGCCACCAGAAAACTAATAGAGTTCATCAATAAATTCAGTAAAGTTGCAGGATACAAAATTAATATACAGAAATCTGTTGCATTTCTATATACTAACAACAAAATATCAGAAAGAGAAATTAAGGAAACAATCCCATTTACCATTGCATCAAAAAGAATAAAATACCTAGGAAAAACCTATCTAAGGAGGCAAATGACCTGTACTCCAAAAACTATAAGATGCTGATGAAAGAAACTGAAGATAAGAAAACAAATGGATAGATAAACCATATTCTTGGATTGGAAGCATCAATATTGTTAAAATGACCATACTACCCAAGGCAATCTACAGACTCAATGCAGTCCCCATCAAAATACCAATGGCATTTTTCACAGAATTAGAACAAAACAAATTAAGATTTGTATGGAAACAGAAAGGACTCTGAGTAGTCAAAACAATCTTGAGAAAACAAAACGGAGCTGTAGGAATCAGGCTCCCTGACTTCAGACTCTACTACAAAGCTGTAGTAATCAAAACAGTATGGTACTGACACAAAAACAGAAATATAGATCAATGGAACAGGATAGAGAGCTCAGAAATAAACCCACAAACCTATGGTCAATTAATCAGTGACAAAGGAGGCAAGAATGTACAATGGAGAAAAGACAGTCTCTTCAATAAGTGGTGCTGGGAAAATTCAACACCTACATGTAAAAGAAATAAATTAGCACATTTCCTAACACCATATACAAAAATAAACTCAAAATGGATTAAAGATCTAAATGTAAGACCGGATACTATAAAACTCCAAGAGGAAAACAGGCAGAACACTTTTTGACATAAATGGTAGCAATATTTTTTTAAAAACCATCTCCTACAGTAATGGAAACAAAGCAAAATGAACAAATCGAACCTAATTAAATTTAAAAGCTTTTGCACAGCAAAGGAAAACATAAACAAAACGGAAAGAACATATGGAATGGGAGAAAATATTTGCAAACAATGCTACGGACAAGGGCGTAATTTCTAAAATATACAAACAGTTCATACAGCTCAATTTTTTTTTTTTAAAAAGGAACAATCAAGAAAGAGGCAGAAACCCTTAATAGACATTTCTCCAAAGTAGACATACAGATGGCCAACAGCTACATGAAAAGATGCTCAACATCGCTAATTATTAGAGAAATGCAAATCAAAAGCACAATGAGGTATCACCTCACACTGGTCAGAATGGCCATCAAAAAGTCTACAAATAATAAATCCTGGAGAGGGTGTGGAGAAAAGGGAACTCTTCTGCACTGTTGATGGGAAGGTAAATTGGTACAGCCAGTATGGAGTACAATATGAAAGTTCCTCAAAAAACTAAAAATAGAGTTACCATATGATCCAGCACTCCCACTCCTGAGCATATATCAGGAAAAGACGAAAACTATAATTCAAAAAGATACGTGCACCCAAATGTTCATAGCAGCACTATCTATTGATACAATAGCCTAGACATGGAAGCAACTTAAATGCCTCTCAACAACTGAATGGATAAAGAAGATGTGGTATATATATATATACAGTGGAATATTACTCAGCCATAAGAATGTATGAAATATTGCCATTTGCAGCAACATGGATGGACCAACAGACTATCATACTAAGTGAAGTAACTCAAAGACAAATATTATATGATATCACTTATATGTGGAATATAAAAAATATGATACAAATGAACTTACTTAAAAAACAGAAATAGAGTCTCAGACATAGAAAGCAAACTTATGGGTACCAAAGGGGAAGGGGGGAGATAAATTAGGAGTTTGGGATTAACACATACACACTACTATATATAAAACAGATAAACAACAAGGACCTAGTGTACAGCACAGGGAACTATACCTAATTTCTTATAATAACCTATCACGGAAAATAATCTGAAAAAGAATAGATATATATATGTATAACTGAATCACTTTGCTGTATACCTGAAACTAACAAAACATTGTAAATCAACTGTACTTTAATTTTTTTTAAATAGTATAAAACTCTAAAAAATACAAGAACTTACGGAATAGTGACGGAATATGGCTAGTGGTCAGAAACATACGCTTAAGAATTAAATATGTATAGAGCAGGATCTCCATACATACCTTGCTGCCCCACCCCCACCACCCCAGATGTGCAACTTAGGCCAAATTACTTGAACGCTCTCTGAACTTCAATCTCTTCACCTGTAAAATAGGACATAATATTACCTGTTTTACATAACTGTTGTAAGCATTGAGCAAATTAGCATATGTTAAGTGCTCTACACATTGTCCCACATAGATTTAGATTTGGACACTGATGTAAATGTCCAAAGCTTTCATGTTTCTTGGAATCATTAGTACAGCTTATATTTGAATAGCTTTACTGTCTAATAAATAGAAATATTACCCAGGGACTATTCAATGATATTTTGTATCTTCAGAGTTTCAGGAAATTATCTGATAATTCCCTCAGAATGTTTGGAGTATTATTCTTTACAGAATAAAGTTGACAAAATGTCTCACAACTTGAAAAAGAATGCCTGATAGTTAATGACCCTGGCTGAAGAGGTATTAACATTAACAGTTGTCACAAGTTTGAAAGTATTAAGGTATTGTATGTCAGGCAGTGAACATTAGCCATTGAGGCAAGGCAGCTTTTAAATATACCTCATTTTATCACTGGCAATAAGTGCTTACCCATTTTCAGCCTGTGTTGTCATCTACTTGGATATCTGTTTTATCACGTCTGACACAAAAGACCTGTCTAAATAAACATCAGCCCATTGATCTTACTGGTCAGATGCAAGAATGTGCTAGAATGTGCTTTAATTCTGAAACTTTGTTGTTAAACACTACCTCCTATTTGTCAAATCCTATTAGGTCCACATGTCTGATTATGTGTGTTCCAGTGGAGGAGCTGTGGGGTAAAATCTGTAGAACATGAGTATGCATTTCCAAATCTATACTCTTATGATCATTACTTTATTCTATATCTCCTCCAGGTATTTGCCTGGACTACAATGTATGGTCTTTAACATTCCCCTTTGTAACTGCAACTTTGCATTTCATGTTTCTATGACTTCACAAATTGATTGTAATTATCCCAAAGTATTGGAATACAAACACCCTTCTCTTCTATATTGCTTCTGTGCCACACGGCAATATACTGATAATAAACTGAGATAAGACTAACAGTTGTTAACTCCTTTTTTGTAACAGGCATGGTGCTGGGTACTTTATAGCCTTTACTTCATTTACTTCACCAATAATCCTAAAAATTTGGTTTTTAAGTCATTTCCATTTTACTGATTAGGAAATGAGATTCCAAAAGTTGAAATAAGTTACCAAAAATAACATTACAAAAAAGGATAAAAATGGGATTTAAAGACATCTGACTCAATTCCGTTTTCTTGCTGGTATACTCTGCTGCCCCAAATTCTCATTAATCTTTAAATGCAACTTACTTATGGGAATGAAAGTATTTAGAAAGGTGCAGCCAGAAGTTTATACTTGACTCTGCTTATTTAAAGAGGAATAGGGGGAAATAACCAAAACAAGCTATTAAAATCTCCTTGAGAAGATAGCTTATCAATAACTTCAGCTCTAGAAAACTATTCCCAGGAAAAAAAGAATCACAGGTGTAGTCAATTGTTTGCAAATAAGAATGCTCACATGAAGCAGATGAACAGTAACTTATTGAAATAAATTTTGGAAAATAAGAGATAAGTTAAATAAATATAGTATACCCAAATAATGGACTACAGCAGAGACAAGGAAGGTTATATTTGCAAAAACTAATGACATCTTCATGATATAATATTACTAGAAAAGTGCAGAAGATAAATTGTATAGAATATATAGTATGATCCCATTATACAATGTGTGTGAACTTACACACACACACAAGAACACACACAGAGGGACAGAGAGAGTATAAATGTGAGTTATACATGAGAGTATGTGGCTGAACCACACTGGCTCCATTTTGTCAGCTCCTTCTTAAGCTCCCAGGCCTACTCCCTTCCCTTCCATCCAATGCACTTTATGGAGTTGCCTACTTTGTTTTTGGCCTCAAAGTTCCTTCTCATTTTGGAGGATACTATTCAATACCTCTGCCTCCCAACAATTGGCAAGCCAGCCAGAAGACAGAAAATGAAACAGGCATGGGTAAAGGAACTATGTTGGGGGAAAGTCCATTGTCAGTGGTGGAAATCCCAGGATGGCCGGCTTCCTCCACGTGGGGAGATCTAGCCAAGTTTGGAATGCTTCAGGCAGGCACGTGAGTTTGGGGACACCCCAAAAACACCAAAAGGGTTGCTGGACATTCTAACTGAAACAATAGGGAAAAAGAAACTAAGGGGGGAAATAGGTATGCTATGGCCTCTGCATTGGGCCCTGAGACTGATACAGAAAATGAGCTCCAACTCAGGTAGGAACTAGAAAAATCTAAAGAGGCCCTGGCATTAGAATAAGATCTACAAGTGGCTTGTTCCTCTAGTTAGGATCTACTAGCCAAAAAGTTACAACAACAAGAACACCTGGAGGTCAAGCTAAAATGACTAAAGTGGCTAAAATGCAAAGGCGGCACCTGTATTCACCAACAAAGTGAATACCATCATCTCACGGGAAGACTGGAATCCCAAATGGTAGGATCCAAGGTGTAATGATTCCTCTGAGTAGGAAGATATAATTGCTGAAGAGAAAGATGACCCAAGGACTCATCCACTCATTCAAACAAAGACTCAGGCAACCCGTGAAGAAATATTTACCGCAGGTATGAAGGATTGCTTCTTACAGTCTTGCTCCTGGAGCTTGGTATGGCACCTTAATATCGGTTCTGGCACCTACGGTCAGTAAAGCAATAGCTCTGGTAGTTGCAATTATAGCAGATCTCAGTGAAACAGAAAGAGTCCACCACCAAGGAAACAGAAAGGCAAACAAAAATAAAGAAATAAAGGTGAAACAAAGAAAGGATGGAGAAAAAACAGAGAAAGGACCAACCCAGTTGACATGCAAACAACTTTGGCAGTATATAGGAGTAGCAAGGACTCCAAAGGAAGACATTGATAAGCAACCTAATTAAGTCCTGTTATCTTTGTGGAAAGCCCTAACAAGACAGTTCATTCCTCTGCCTACTGACCATAAACATGTGGCAATGGGTCCCAGTGTCCCACCACTAGAAGTAGAACGCCAGGGTGGATCCCCTACAGGCAGAGAACTAGGGGTTGGGACAACGTTGTCCTCTACTTTGTATTGTGGGAGGTGACTGGAAGCCCCAAGTGGAATTGATGATTTATTGGACCTGCACGAACAAACAGTCTTAGCACTGGTAGATACCACAGCTGAGTATACCTTACTGCATGACAACCCTTTTAAATTTGGGGGAGAATACGGGCTATAGACAGATACAGGGGACAAATTATTTGAGTAAGACAAACCAGCTTATATATCCAAATTGGCTGTTTGCCCCCTGCCTGTTCCTCATATACATTGACCACATACCAGAATATATACTAGGCGTTGATGTTTCACAAGACCTAGATTTGACCACCACTACTGGAGAGTTCTGCCTTCACATCAGAGTGGTGAAACCCATGTTGGTGGGTCATGTAAAGTGAACCCTTGTCCATTTACCCTGCCAGATTGTTCATGTCAAAGAGTATAGGCTGCCTGGGGGCTATGAAGAAATTACTACTACAGTTAAAGAACTAGAAAATGTGGGAGTCATTAGATCCATGCATAGCCCCTAAAATAACCCATTGCAGCCAGTAAAATGGCCTAACGGGACTGTTGACTAAAGAGAATTAAATAAGGTGGTTCCTCCCATCCATGTGGAGGTCTCCAATATTGCTACTATTTTAGAACATCTTTCCTCTGCGCTGAAAACTTTCTATTGTGTGCCTGACCTCTGTAACCCCTTTTACAACATTCTTTTGTGTGCTAGCTCTCAAGATCAATTTGCCTTCAACTGGGATGGGAGGCAATGGACCTTTCAGGTCTTGCCTCAAGGTTATTTACAGTCCTGCCATTTGTCATAGTTTGGTTGCTCAGGACCTAGAAATCTGGTGAAAGCCCTACCCTGAGCTGGAATTATTTCATTAGATTGATGACATTATGTTGACCTCTGATGCTTTGTCACTCCTGCCCCGAACTGCTGCCTCTTTACAGACACATTTACAGAACTGAGGATAGGAAGTAATAAACACTGACAAGATCCAGGGACCTGGGCAGTCAGTAAAGTTTTGGGAAGTTGTCTGGTCAGGTAAGACAAAAGTTACTCCGGCCTCGGTTATCGATAAAATCCAAGCCTTGGCCATGCCGGTCAATCAAGGAATTACAATCTTTTCTGGGGTCACTAGATTATCGATATCCTTTCATACCGCATTCAGCACAAATAATATAGCCCCTATAGTACTCTCTGGTTAGAAAGGACAAAAATGGGACTAGGACATCCACCTTCAGGAAGCTTTTGAAAAGGCTGAAATTGTAGTAAAACTGGTTTAGGCTCTGGGAGTACTTATGTGGGATGCTGCCTGTGAATTAGATGTTGACTCACACCTGAAAGGTTCTGGCTAGGGCCTGTGGCAAAGGCAGGAAAGGAAATGCATCCCACTAGGATTTTAGTCTCAGTTGTAGAAGGGACCGCAAGTGAGGTACAGCCTTACTGAAAAACAGCTCCTTGTAGTCTACCTGGCCCTGCAGCAAAAACAGAAGGCCTCACCATGGACTTACCAGTGCCTGTTCAAACTTCCCTCCCAGTAAGTGAATGGGTTAAGAACATGCTCCTTAAACCAAAAATTGCCTGTGCCCAAGTAAGCACACTGCAAAAGTGGCACCCATACCTTCAACAAGGTAATGTGTACAATTCAAGCCTGTTGTCCGAGAAATTACATGCTCTCCTTGGGCCAGTGTCTTATGTGGATCTAGACATGGCCCCTCAGATACCACCCATCGCTCCCCCTCTCAGCCAAGTCAAAGAGAGAATCGGGACCACTCCTCCTGAGACATGGTTCACCAATGGCAGCAGTCAAGGCAATACCCCCACTTGACCCACTTCAGCAGTTCGCCTGGATTTCAGTGTCATTTGGTTTGAAGAAGGCACAAAGCACAGCAGTCAGTGGGCTGAACTGGGGGCAGTATAGCTTGAGATCACTCATCAATCTACGCTGCTCTATACAGCCACAGACAAGTGGGCTGTGTGACAAGGACTGACCATGTGGATGCCACAATGTCATCAGGAAAGCTGGACTATCTTGGGACGGCACCTGTGGAGAGCTGACCTACAGAGGGACATCTGGGATGTGTGCACACAACCCAGTGCTGCCATCAAGGTAAGGCACGTCTCTGCACATTCTCCAACTACACTGCCTGGGAACCACAAAGCAGACACCCTAGCCAAGGAGGGAGCTGTCCTCCTGGAAGAGTTACAGACTCCCTCGGATGTGGCAAAGTGGCTTCACTGAAAACCGGGACAGACACTGAGGCCCCAACCACCTGGGAGATAGCCAAGAGGTTATACCTCTCCATCAAATACACTGACTGGCAGGCAGTTGATAGGGACTGCCCCCACTGTAGCCTGTGGCGATGACCCCTGAGACATACTCCTGGTCACATCGGACGAGCACTAGCCCAGTGACCAGGTGGTAAGTGGACTATATCAGCCCCCTGCCCTTATCAGAAGGACACAAGTATACATTGACCTGTGTGGACACAGGTACCTGACTGATACAAGCCTTTCCCAGTAAGAGGGCAAATCGAACAGCCACTATTAGGGGCTTGACCAAGTTGGAAAGTATGTACTGGGTCCCCATTCACACAGACAGCAACCAAGGGACCCATATCACTGGATGTGATGTAAAAGCATGGGCTGAAGCCCAGGAGATTTTATGGACCTTCTATCTGCCATATAACCCAACAGCCACAGGGCTGGTAGAAAGAATGAACAGGTTACTGAAAGAGACATTGAAGAAGCTTTCTCCAGACGGGTCTTTAAGAGGATGTTCTCCACCACTATTAGAAGCCACCTGGCTGTTAAACACTGAACCCACAGCAGGTCACATGTCTGCTTATGAGAGACTGACTGTGCCTGCTCTGCCAACTAGGGCCTTAAAGGTACAAGTGTTAGAAGGAGGACTGAGACCCATCTGATGGGATGTGGGTCTTATCCTAAGAATGCCACAGAACCTCCTACCTGGGGAGACTACCTTAGATTGGAGACAAATGGTATACCCCTCCCAGGTGGCTTGGCATCCTTATACCTTGGGGGTAAGGGCTAGGCCCTGGCATAGTATTTCCTCAATCTTTCTATCTAAGTGAAGGCCCAGCCATAACCAAGGTGATCTCCCCCATAGAAATCAAATGGGGGACTGAAGTAGGGCTTCTTTTATGAGCCCGTACTGAAGCCCCCACATATAATATCTCCCTGCTCAGTTCCGATGTAAAGGCACAAAATGTCTGGTATTGTCCTATGGGAAAAGTGTCAAAGCCCAGGGTGATCCTGGCACATGGAGACCAAACTGCTACAGTGTTGTTTCTGAATGAAGATTTGTCTTTCTTGGTACCTTTAAAACACTTATCATCCTTAGCCTTTTCCTTCTAAGATTAGTGCCACCTACCTCCACTAATGCATTCTTGTCCTGGGCTACCACCTATGCTGACATCCACAACCACTCTGACTTCTGGGTATGCAGATTACTGCCAATGTCTAGCTCTGAAGTAATGCCAGGGGTATTCTGTCTTTCAACCTTACATCACGGGGACAATGGGTGGGGACAGCATGTAAACTCCTGATATCTGGCTCTAGGGTATTCTCGGAAGAATGGTGGATAAGATCGTGCGGGCCATATAGATGTCAGGGGTGGAGCATGGAGCTGAACCATACTGGCTCCATCTTGTCAGCTCTATCGTAGGCCCGCAGTCCTTTCCACGTGACTAAGCTTTAGCCTAGCTCACAAAGGAATGCGCCCAAGCCAGATGAGTTCCCTATCAACTTTTACCCTTGCCTTCATCTAAAATGAAAGTTGGAAGAAGGTCTTTTGCTGAGGTAGATGGTTAATGGTCATGAGACCCAGAAGTGGGGTGGGTGCCCCTGGTTCCAGTCTGTGTGGATGTGCTTCTCACTTGGTAGTCAGATTCTGTTTTTAACTTTGGTACCTTTAAATCCCCCGTACCCGTTTTGGCAGTACAAAGCACAGCTGTGAATGCCTCTGGATCTTCTGTTCACCTGATCTTTCCTACCTCTATGTAAGTTACCCACAATAAACTTTATAATTGCACTTTATGGAGTTGTCTGCTTCATTTTTCAGTCTCAAAGTTCTTTCTCAGTTCAGAGGATATTATTCAATATCTCCATCTCCCAAAAGAAAGAAATGAACAAAATGCATATAGTTTGATGAAATAGTGGGTGATTTTTATTTTTTGCTTATATCTATTTGCAATTACTGAGTGCTTAATTAATGTTACAAGCAGTGTTTTAACTCATGTAAATGTAGTAGTTTATGTAACGCTCAAAACAAAATAAGAGGTAGAGGCTATTGTTATCCCCACTCTACAAATGAAGAAATTGAGGAACAGAGAGATTAAGTAACTTTCCAAGGTTTCATAGCTAGCAAGTGTTAGAGCTGGTCTACTTCCACACCCATGCTCCTCAAGGCTAAGTAAACTGGCTCAAATAAGCAAGTGTTATTATTATAAAACAGGCTAACAAATGAATAAAACCCCTTTGAGATGGACTGTTTTTCTTCTCTGCCTTGAGTAAACTCAAATAGGGAATTCAGGCTTCTGACTATTATGCCACAAACAGCATACCTAAAAGAGCACAGCTTTAGCATCCTCTCCTATGGGGCCCTGCTTTGTGAATTGCTTCTAGACTCACATTCTCAACATTACAAGGCTGTTTTAAACACCCCAAATGCTAAAAAAAAATGCAGTGAATACCAAACTATTGATAGAACAACAACATGAGTAAAGCTTTTCTCTGCTAAGACATACCTGGGCAACTCCCACATTGAGACTTCAAAAGCACTGTCCAAAAATGCCCCTAGGACAAATTTCTCTGAAACTCTGGGGTTAAGACAAACCCAAAAAAGCACTATTGGGTGAATACAATTCTGAACCACAGGACCTCAGGAACTGCAGAGCCAGAGTATAGGCTGTTACGGCCATGCCTGTCACATGCCTCATTAACAGGATAACAGGTACTCTAATTTCCCTAGCTTATAGTAACTTTATAATTCATCAGTATCACTTGAAAACCTATTTACAGGCTAATGTCGAACATTTTGTCTGACAAAAGAAGGGTAAAGTGTGTCTAAGAGATAACAAATGTGGACTGGAGTGGAGCCACCAATTGTGTTTGAGCACTTTGATTCTCTTTCACCATAGATATTCAGAACATCATCAGTATCTGTTTCAAACTGGATCACTTCCCACTGGACCAATCAGATTCTGTCTCTTGGAATTGAATTTGCTTTCCCCAGTGCTCAATTAATCACTAAATGAGTTGGAACGGTAACACATAAATTTGCAAAGTACATCCCACTAGTGGATGGAAAAACGAAAAAAATCTTCAAAGTAAAAGAAGAATAAAGATGTGGAAAGGACTACATGAAAAGAAGAGAAGAAAAAGTATACAAAATTTCATTCATCTTCTTGTTTCATTCACAATACACTTGCAGGCTGCCAAAACCTTTCATGGATTATAAAAGATCACATAACCCCACTTATTATAGTAAAAAAGTAAAACCAGAGACTGAGCAGAACTTGACACTACCATTTCTAATAGTGACAACCTGACAGCAGCAGTAATTTTCCTTTGTACATGCTTTATCTTTTACAAAAGGCCTATAAACAGTGATGTGCAAGTATGTTAACAACAGATTTCCCCCCAAAAAGCTGAATGTATGTGTGTGTTGTATGTACATAATTTATTATAAATTTAACTGATATAAAGTATGTGTAGCTGAGCAATTTACAAATAATAAAATATATACAAATAATAAAATATATACAAATAATACTTTTATTGTAAATTCTATAGAGCCAATTGATTCCCACAGAATGTCTTAAGCATAGACAACAACTAAACAATATATCAAACCCTGATTTGTAGTGTTTGCCACTTTCCATGATATAAATATTCCCACCACAGTCAATTTCAAGCTACCAAATGTGATGTCACTGAACATGGATTGAGATAAGATGAGCAGTAGCACATAATTGCATAATATTTTCAACTCACAGATTTAAGAAACAGAGTATAGATGATAGTAAAGAATCTAGATAATAATAAAATGTAGTTACTAAAATAATTAGAAATAATTTTTGAGTATGTCTTAACTTTGCCTTTAATATAATTTAATTATAGACTTACATAACTTAAATTTTTAAAAATCTCTGTATTTAACCACTGGCACACGAATTCCTATTATAATCCCATTTAAGCCAGTTCCAGCATGCCATTGAAACGTATACTCCTAGCACCTTACTGAGGCAGGTACTGTTAATCCAAACCAAGTAACTACAGTCAGAGTCATTAGCTCATCAAACAAGTAAATTAAAATGTTTAGTGTATAGGGAAATGGTAAAAAAAAAGCCTGGTACAAAATGTCCAAAAGACAATTCATAAGCCTTGTGTAATATGAGGTGTCTGAGAAGTCAGCAGTGCCAGGAGAGCCTAACAACATCTTGTCAGCAAGTTGAGAATGAATCACCAATGGCCCTATCCAAAGCAAAGAGAAATTTCTGACTACCACTCACATACTAGGTTCAGAGTTGATTTATTCATAGATTTGTTCATTCCATCAATATTTTTCTTTTAATTTAATGTATATAACAAGCACGTGGAAAACTTGTTAAAAGTACAGACTCCTGGACCTTAGTCCCAGAGAGTTTCATTCAGTAGATCTGGTGTGGGGCCTAGGGGTTTGTATTTTAACAGGCAAACCCCTCTCCCCATGACAGATGATTCATTCAGAGAATTACAGCAACCAGCATTTACTGACTATTTATTCTATGCCAAGTTCAGAATGTGTAGATATGAAAGAGACAAAACTTGTCCTCAAGGAGACTACAGAGACCAAGAATTATAACTATAATATTGGTACATACCAGCTGCTTTGAGAATACAGCAAAATCCAGCTTGGAAGAGGGGTCATGAGAGAAAATGATGTTTGATCTGAGCCTTGAAGAAGGAGAACAAGCTAATCAGGAAAAGAAGGGGAAGAGAGGAAGGGACGTTCACGGCAGAGAACAGCATGTGCACAGCCACATAGGCAAAGAGAGTTTGGCCCAATAAGACAACAGCACATGCTTTGGGACTGTATCTCTTATTAGTGTTCTGTAGCCACATTTACCTGGCCCCAGTTTTCACATATAGTAAGCACATATTTGTTAGACTATGTTCAGTCACAGAGTTCATGCAAGGAGTGGTGGGAGATTAGGCAAGACAGTTATGGCCAGGTCAGGAAGTGCTTTTTAGAATTCCTAGTACAAAGTAGGAATTACTTTTCCACTTTGTATTCTTCCTTCCACACTAGATTTTAAAATTAGTTTTATCACCATTACAGGATTATTGCTTTGAAAGGATTTACATGTGATACCTAACCTGCAAAATCTAGAAATATAGACTGCCCTCCCTGCTTTTATACTTGATAAGCTAATTTCTCAATCAGAGAAAATGACAAAAATCATCAAAACAGTGTGTGAGAAATAGTGCAACAAACCAAGGTCCCAGGGAAAACAGTTAATTACTGCATATTATTTTTCCCATTGGTTTTAACATTATTCTATGTTAATCTGTTTTCAGAATAAAACAGGAATGTTATAAATGTTACTTTATGTTTCTAAGGTTGTATCATTTCAGCTATAGACACTTTAATTAGGTAACCCAATAACTTAAAAATCTTAAATGTTAAAAAATTAACATAATTTTAAAAATGAATGCAAGAAGACCTAAATAATGAGTAGAAGATTAGGTTAAAGAGTAGGAGCTTATCTCTACATAAATATAGCTAGAAAAGTGTACTTGTCACTCTAACACACCAACTTTGTAGCTACTACGGAAACTCCACATATACTGCCCTTTCTCTAATACCAACCATGCCAATCTGTCTTGTCTCCACTCGAGCCCCATCTCCTCTTTGCAGCATATTCCAAGTATTCTGTTCCACAATGATCTCCTCCCTACCTGTGAATGAACCTCATCTTTGGATTTAGTCCTATGTTATCGTGTGTTATATAATCTAATATTATATTTATCTCCCAACCAGATTTTACGTTTTCAGTGAACTTCTCTTGCATTTCTCATAGAGCATGGCATAGGGCTAAACATATAAGACACTCAAACACTTCCACAAGTTAATAGACGAAATGATTTCCATTAATTGTGTTTAGCTTCAAGCTTCAATTGCTGATTTTCTCACCTCCCTCAAAATGAAGATGCAAACATCATAAAACTTTTACAAAGTCTTAGATTGGACACAGTGAAAGGAGGTTATCAAAAGGGTTGTCAGCAAATCATAAGAAGTCTTCAATATGAAAAGGCAAGGTAATTCCTTGCTCTGCTTGCCCATAGTAAGGCTAAGGGGTCTACAGCTGCGCCTTGTTGCTAAGTAAAATCCCCACAAACAACCAGGAAATACGCTTTTTATACATATCAAAGAAGAAAGAGAAAGAGGGAACAGGTATCTCAAGGCCACCTCTATCCTTGTATCCTTTAACCAATTTATTGAAGTTCAAAAGAGAAGGACTATTTACAGAATTCCATAGCTGAATAATATATAATGCATTTATTCAATATATACTATTTCCAATATTATAATAATAACTAACTTTTTTAACACTTTTGTGTCATACATCACGTTAGTATTTTTCAGATATTTTATTAAACTCTGGTAACACCCTATATAACATAAATACCATAATTATCTTCATTTTAGACATTAGAAAGCTTAAAGACTTGCTCCAAGGCAACAACACGAGTAAGTCACAAAGCCAGAATATATAACCAGGTCTCTTATGCCAAAGCCCAAAAGACACCACCATCTATCATTACAAGATCCAGTTATCAACAGTATAAGTACTATAAGTACTTGGGTTCTCTTTCAGAACTTTTTTTTCTATTTGAACATTTAAAAATTAAAAACAATACATAAATCAGTGGTATTTAAAAAGGCTGAAACAAGGGGATCTCCAGGTTCTGAGGTAGCAAGCTGAAAGAAACTGGCTTAAAGCCAATTGACTTCAGGATTCCCAGTACTACACCCATAGCAAGCAAGCATCAAAGGGAGGAAAAAAACAAAAAAAAAGCAGTTAAATACGGACCTTATTGGCAGAAAGACCAGCTAAGGTATAATTTCCCCATCACCCCTAAAGAGCCTATGGGGAATTCAGATTTAATTTACATTTGCATTCATTCCATGTACAGGCCACATGCCATTCAGACTTGCAGGATGTTCAGCAGAGAATAAGAACTCTAGAAAATGCTGTTATTGTAGGACTTTAGGCTATGCATTATCTGCATACATTAATAACCTCCCTCTAGCATGCAAAGCTAGCTTCAGAGAAAAGAAAAAGGCCTAGAAATTAAGGTCTAAAAAGAATTTTCCATACAGTTTCACTTGTTCAATTGACAGAAATCTCAGGCAGCATTTAAAGCAGTGACCACAATAAGGCAAAAGCTTAATGTTAGCAACCACTATCAGAATTACTATTATGGTCTGAGGTCACTTAAGAGGAAGCAAGCAATCATGGGATATAGTTTCAGGGATAGCTATAAGGCTATATATCACCTATCCCCTAATACCTTGGGGGAGGGGAGTGTTGATGCTTGAGTTTCCACCAAAAAAAAATAATAAATCATTCCTTTGGCTTTTAAGCTTAGTCTTGTGACAATGCAAAATTAAATACCACTGGGTTGATAGCAGTTTATGCCTCGGGGCTTATTTACATCGAAGATTACCCATGTTTATTAGATTTCTTCAAGATTTTTTCCTTTTTTTGCTAAAAAAAGGAAGGGGAGGATTTGAGGGCATTAAAAACAAGCGAAAAGTGGACAGGTGAGAAGAGCTTTCCACTGAGAAAGATCGAAGTATGCAAACAAGGGAGTGGGCTCCAGTCAGTAGTATAATTTGCAAGTTCTCTCTCTCCTTCTGTTGCCATTACAAATTTAGTGTAGTCTGTCCATCTCTTTCTCAAAATCTTCTGCAATTATGCTGCTTTATTTACAAGGAAACTTACCCAAAGAACGTCACGCAAAGGAGTTTGAAATGTACAGCAGAGTGTAGGTTGTTACACACACTCAAATGTATCCACTTGCAGGCAAAAAGTCTTGACTTCCCACATTTTAGGTAAGGCTGCAGCCGAAATCTCCACCTAGAAGGCCAAAGGCAAACAGCCCAGGGGGCGGGAAGCCAGCTGGATGGGTCCAGGAAGTGGGTGGGGAGGAAGCTCCCGGGTTTGGAGCCAACCGTGCCGACAGCAGGTTTGCACACGCCTACCAGAGGGAGTCCTGGGCCACTGCGCGCATTGCTCACAAGCGCTTTTGGCAATGCTGTCCCATTCGATTCCTGTCATCACCCAACCCCACAGCTCGGGTGTGCGACGTGAAAAAGGGCTTGTAAAGTGGGAGGCGGCCAGGGGTTCCCGCCGCTGAGTCACAGCCCAGCCAACTTTTACAGCATTTCCCAGAAAGAAAATGAAGTCTCAGTCCCGTAGCCCACACTCGCTCCTAGTTGCGGCTCTCCGCTCTGTCACTCGACCCGGCGGTGACTCGAGACCCACAATTGGGCTATTTCCCACTCACTGCGCAACTTCACACCCGCGCAAAGCCTCGGGGTACCCTGAGCGCTTGCCAAGCGCTACCGACCGGGTAGATGGGAGGGCAGAAGGAGGGAGGGGAAGGGCTGCGTCCTCACCTGCAGGACACGGACACCTCCACTCGTGTGGCCGGGATGGCCGCGCTCAGCTGGTTTAAATCCCCGAGGCCCGCGGTGCTGGTGTAGCGGCTGTCCATCTTGGAGGTAGGCGCCGTGGGCTTGTCTGGCGCCCACATCCAGAGCTCCGGCCGACTGAGGGCTCCTAGCCCAGCTCCCGACAGTCGGGGTTGGGGGTTGAGGGTGGAGGCAGAGGAAGAAGGCGGAGGCAGCTCGCGGGAAGTGGGAGGGAGGGGAGAGGCGGACCTCAGTGCAAAGCCGCGAGGCAGCAGCAGGCCAGGCCTGCACAAGCTGAAGCTGCCGGGGAAGTGGTGCACGGTGCTCTCAGCTTCCCTGCCCCCTCCTTGCCGGCAGCAGCCCCGGCTGAGGACACTCCGCGATCCTTTCCCGGCTCTGAGCGTCAGGCTCTGCGGAGCCACCGGGCAGCCTGGCGGGATAGGTAGCAGCAGACCCAGAACCCAACCGTCTAGTAGAGCAAGCCCAGCCCGGTTTGGAGTGCGGTTAGGGTTTTGTCTCCGCCTCTTCACACCCACGCCAGTTCCTAAATCCCGCATCATAAGCCCACCCCTTCCCATCCAGCGGTGATCCTCACCTCGCCCTCGGAGTCCACGGAGGTCCCCCCCACTACGCCATAGGACAGACGAGCCGAGTCCCCGCTTCTGGACTGTCCACCCTCGTCCGTTTAAGGATTGGGGAGGATGAGACGGACTTGGGGACGATCTCCAACCTTATGTATGCGGTGGTAAAGTAACAGATCAATATATGGAACAAGACGAGAGCAGGGTGGACCTAAGGTGGAGGGGAAAAAAACTATATGGGATTTAAGGGAGCCATCTGGTTTCCCTCTTCCCTCAGTTCTTCGGAACATGGGGGTCTAAAGGTGACAATCCTTCTACCTTCGGGGCTCTTCTGCGCCCCCTCGTTTCCAAACACATGGAAGTTACGCTCTAAAACCTGAATCACAACCACAAAACACACCTCCCTCACTCCGACTCCCACCCGGCAAGACCTGAATGAACCTGGGCGGATAAAAGCAGAACTGAGCCGGAGTGAGCGCCGTGTTTGGAAACTGGATTCTGGGGCCGCCAGACTTGTGCCAGGATGCAGAAGCTGCAAAGCCACGGGAGGTACCCACCGCTCCCCTCCATTACAGCGACCTTTATTACAGGCACCTTCCCTCCAGCGTCACCCGAGCGCCTGAGGGTCCCCAGACGCTCACCACCAGGGGGAGACAGAGATCAGGACGCGGAGTACCGCGAAGCAGGAGAGGAGGTACTGGGGGGACGGAGGGTTATGTGTATCCACCTTCCTTTAAAGCGCCAAAGCACTGAGTTGCCCGCTGGCAAGACTAACTCAGGGAGGAACCGTTTTCGTGATTTGAGGACCTACCCTACGTTGGTTTTAACATTTTAATACAATTGGAACCACCTGCGTAGAGAATCTATAGAGTTGCAGGTGAGGATGTGTGTGTGCAGTCTTGAGGCTTTGCGCTGCCAAAAATCCTTCCCACGTTTCATTCTTGGTTTCCTTTCCTGATCTCCCCACCCACCACTTGTCACACTTTAGAGTTTTCTGTTTCCCTTTCCCTATTGGAAAATGCCCTAAAACTCCAGACATTTCTGTTATGCTGCCCAAAATTAGCTTGGGGGAAGAGACCTAAGTATATTTTTTAAGTTAACCGTACTTTTATTTTATAGAAGCCTACTGAAGAAATAAAAGTAAGACCTGTTCTGTGTCTAGTAATCATGAAAATATGTGTTAGGTGAGCCGACGCGGATTGTGAAAGAATTCACAGAAATATTAGCAAGAGAAGAAAAGAAAGTTTTTATTCACTTTCCAAGGGAGGAAAGGGGCCAGACTCATAGAGTAGCATCGGCACCGAAGGGTGGAGGTTTGAGCCTTTTACTGGGCTTCACAGGGCAAGGTGCAGGAAAAGGGGGTGGGTTTATGTCTATTCTGGTCCACAGCAGTACCCGGGCCGGCTGTGTCTCTGTAGGATGTGGTTTTTCAGAGAATAGACTTGCAGTCTTCAGTAATTTTCCAGTTCTTGGGTGTCTGAAAGAGACTTAATAGGGGCCCTTGACAGGTGTTACTCCATTTTGAATCAAGTTAGATGGGTTTACAATATGTTCTTGTAAAATTTTTAAGAAAGGCACCTTTTAAAGACTTTTTAAAACATCTTTATTGGAGTATACTTGCTTTACAATGTTGTGTTAGCTTCTGCTGTATTACAAAGTGAATCAGCTATATGTATACATATATCCCCATATCCCCTCCCTCTTGCATCTCCCTCCCACACTCCCTATCCCACCCCTCTAGCTGGACACACAGCACCGAGCTGATCTCCCTGTGTGATGCAGCTGCTTCCCACTAGCTATCTATTTTACATTTGGTAGTGTATATATGTCAATGCTACTCTCTCACTTCGTCCCAGCTTACCCTTCCCCCTCCCCGTTTCCTCAAGTGCATTCTCTACGTCTGTGTCTTTATTCCTGTCCTGCCCCTAGGTTCGTCAGAACAATTTTTTTTTTTTTTTTAGATTCCATATATATGTGTTAGCATACAGTATTTGTTTTTCTCTTTCTGACTTACTTCACTCTGTACGACAGACTCTAGGTCCATCCACCTCACTACAAATAACTCAATTTTGTTTCTTTTTATGGCTGAGTAATATTCCATTGTATATATGTGCCACATCTTATTTATCCATTCATCTGTCAATGGACACTTAGGTTGCTTCCATGTCCTGGCTATTGTAAATAGTGCTGCAATGAACATTGTGGTACATGGCTCTTTTTGAATTATGGTTTTCTCAAGGTATATGCCCAGTAGTGGAATTGCTGGGTCATATGGTAGTTCTATTTTTAGTCTTTTAAGGAACCTCCATACTGTTCTCCATAATGGCTGTACCAATTTACATTCCCACCAACAGTGCAAGAGAGTTCCCTTTTCTCCACACCCTCTCCAGCATTTACTGTTTGTAGGTTTTTTGATGATGGCCACTCTGACGAGTGTGAGGTGATACCTCATTGTAGTTTTGATTTGCATTTCTCCTAAAGACATTTAAAGGATTTCAAGGAATGTAGGGTTTATTCTATGAAAGTTCTTAATGTTAACTAGTTATCATTGGATAATCATATTCAGATGAACATCTAACTGTAGAAGAGTTGTAAACTGCCATTTTCCCTGTTAGATAAAGAATTTTAGAATTTCATCTTTGACTCTTCTTTGTGCATAAAGTAAGTTGCCCTGTTAGATTAGTTATTTGAAACCAATGCAAAGTATTTATTGGACATTTCCATGAGGAAGTGACATTTTAGATAGGCCATAAGGGATGAATAGGAGTTTGACTAAATAATGATGGAATAAAGAAGATGTGTATATATATCGATATATATATATATATTTTTCAAGCTTCAAGGAGGAGAGGTGCATCGTAAGGTAGAATGGTTCAGGGAAGGCCATGTGATTGAAGTATAGTGAATGTGGATCCCCTTTAGTAATATGAGCTATATAAGTAATTTAAAATTATTACTTGACAGATAAGTGGCACTCCTTGGAATGCTACTTTGGGTAGCTTACATGAGAAAATAGAGCTAGAGAGTTTAAACCATCATCACCAAATTATTATTATCACCCTAAGCATTATTACTTTTTATAAATGTTTTCAGTTGCCAAATTTACCTTCTTCAAGTAGCTTTTCACTAAATCTGCTAATTCAGAGAGTTTGATTTTTCAAAGCTGCTGTAAGAAATCCATTTTTAAGAATGAATCAGAAAGGACAGGCCTAAAGAATTCTCCAACTTATTGAAAGAATATAGGAAAGTAAACATTCTTATAAAAGGATTATAAAGTCTAAAATATTTTGCTTGTACATGAGCCTTCCTAAATGCCCAAAATAGACTAGATTGTAGTACAATACCTTTTACCTTTAACTATCATAATTAGAATAATGATTGTGTGAAAACTTGCTTAATACCTATTGCTCCTGCTAGACTTTGGATTTCAAGAGCATAAGGAGCATATCTTCTTCATTGATTATCTCCTCTGCCCAGCATACTGACTGATGTGAGTCAGGTGCTGTGTGGCCAGCAACTGTTGAAAGTATCAAAATTTGCTTTGATATATTGAGTTCAAGTGAGAGCTGAGCACTCAGGTGGAATGTACAACAGGCATTAGGAGCTATGGTAAGGAAACAGGGTTGTTGAGGTTGGAGTCAATAGCTTAGAGTTAGAGTTGGAGCCAAGCATATGGATGACACTCCAGGGAAAAAGGAAAAAGGAATAAAAATAAGAATCAAGTAGGATGAGCATCCACTCTGGAGAAAAGAAGACAAGGAAGGGTCCCACCAAGGGAATGGGTGGGGAAGAAGCACTTGAACAAATAGGAGAGAAAAAACCCAAGACAAAGATACTAAGGAAAAGGAAGAAGAGGCTTTCAAGGAGAAAGAGACCAACAGGATCATTGCATCAGGTGCTGCCGAGGCCACATTACTGCCTTGTTTTTTTTCTGGCTGTGGGCTTGCCTCATTCTCTTTCTTGGACAATTACCAGTATTACAGAATACTCTAAAGATTTTCAGTTATTATTCCAGGTCTGTTTTTCAGACTCTTCTGCTGCTGGAAGCTCACCTTTAGCCCTACTTTACTGCATTGAGCCTGAAGCCTACCCTATTCCAGAAGTCATCAGTGCAAAAAATAGGTATCTAGTAAGCAATTGCATTCCTGAGGACCTCATACAGAAACAATGGCATTTTATTGCCATAATGTGTAAGGAACTAATGCCTAATTTTCAAACCTGATTTAGACCTTTCCTAGAGCAGGGCAGATAAACATTAATTAGTATGTGGTCAGAGCCTACTCTGGTTTCTTTCCTGCTTGGACAATTAGAATGTGCAACCATGGAAAAAAATGAAAGTTTTGTTGGAAACTGGAGGGACACACACAGAGAAAAGTATATAAATCTTAAGTATTTAATAACTTAGTGAAATTAACATTTGGGGGGATAACCCAGCCTTTTGATATATTTTTAAAAAGTTATTTCAAAGAGACAATGCTAAAATTTTGCTGAAACTTTCCCTAACTGCCCAAGAGATTTGGTAAGAATTTTGTAATTCACAAAACTCATTTTCATACCTTAATAATTGCTGTTAAATTTACCATGATTTGTCACAGTAGATGGAGTATTTTCTATTCAAGTTCAAATAATTAAATCATCGTGTTTCTCAAGTGAGTCTCTTAGAATGTTGTAAGGTTAATAGAAATAAACATGGGGTTTTAGTTGTTAGATGTTCAGGAAAAGTTCCCACAGACACTGAAAGTGATAATTTTGTTTTAAAAAGAAGGACTTTAGTTATTTATTCTATGAAACTGTGTTGCAGTTTAGTTTTTGCTTTAATGAAATATAATTTATGGCATTTATTAAGCTCCTCCTTAGTTAAAATTCATCTACCAAGAGTTGTCCAAGGAACAATTATCTTTAAGTTTCAACATCACGACATGTCCCTGTTTTTGCCTATTGACGTTGAGGGACCAAACCCCCATAGATACTTTTGCCAAATAGCATTGATGCTGCTAAAGAGATTCATAGTAGGAAAGCATTCTGTTGAGACACACATCTTAATGACTGGTGTCAAGTTTTTGTATTTTGTGGTCTTGTTTTGCAAATATAGACAGTAAAATAAAGTAAAGCATTAGCCCACTTAAGTCACTGTGTCTCTGGACTTTTCAAATGCTATTCTGATCAGTCCATGTCATTGAAAATTATCTTGGTGAATTAGGAGATTTGAATTTTAGAGTCCTACATTTAACTCAGCAATAGTTTACTAATGAAGTAATTTGAGACTTCCTTTAAAAACACTATTTTAGGGTGTTAAAAGTTCAAATATTGAGGAGTCAAGATGGCGTATTAGGAGGACATGGAATTCACGTCTCCTCACAACTGGGGCACCTACCTGTCAGCAGTGGGGAACCACAGACACCTAAGGGGATGGGAGGAACCCCCAGCGACCAAGTAGGATGTGGGGCTTGGGGGGAGTGAAGGGAGAGGAGAAGTAGAGGCAGGACAGGACTGGCACCCCGAGGGGCAGCTGGGGGAGGGGAAGGGATGCCACCCCCGAAGGGGGAAATTGGGGAACCATTGGGAGGGCAGAGGATCAAAAGGGAGCATGACCAGGTTTCCCCTGCCCACTTGGACCGCCAGGAGCCTGCTGAGATCCCAGGCCTGATCCTCTGCCAACCAAGGCCCCCTCCACCGCCTGGGTCCTGAGGGAGTGGGAGGGAGGGAAGGGGGAGCAAAAGTAAAGGTCGGACCTATGGGACCGGCACCCGTGGGGGGCGGCTGGGGGAGGGGAGGAGTTCATACACCCAGCGGGACCCACCCACAGTTAGGGGTCCAGTGGCAACGGGGGAGATCTTGGGGGAGACGGTGAAGGAGGGGTGTGAAGGAATGGAAGGGAATGGGGCCAGTGCTTTACCTGTCCACTTAGGCACTGGGAAGCCTGTTGGGCTCCCGAGCCTAATCCTGTGCCCTCAGAGCCTCCCTCCTGCCACGCAGAGCCCAAGCCCCGCTCCTACACCACCACTCAGGACCCTACCTCTACACTCGGAGATCCCCTCCAATGTGCTGGGCCTAAACACCATCCACACAACCTCACCCAGGGCCCTACCTCCAAACTCAGGAACTCCACACTCCACAGGCCCTCCTTTCCACCTGCTGCCCCTCCCTTACTGCACAGATCTTAAGCAGAGGCCCTGCCCCATGCTTGAACTTCGCCCTGCCTAGACCCCACCCCATTCTCAAACGTCACCACCCCCACCCACCTAGGTCCCACCCCACCTGAAACCCCACCCCTGCCTAAGTTCCACACCTGCCTAAACTACACCCCAAGAGCAAAGGCTTTTTTTTCTTTTCTTTTCTTTTTTTCTCTTTTAGACTAGGGTTTTGTTTTACCTTGTTGATTCATTGTTGCTGATTCTATTTTTATTTTTCCTAAAAAATCATTTATTTTTATAATTTTTTTTTTATTCTTTATACTTTGTTAGTGATCTCTCCTTTTCACTTGTTCCCCCTCCCCCTCTTTTTTTCTTTTTCTTTTTTCTGTTGTGGCTTTATTTTACATTGTTGCAGTTGTTTCAATTATATTTTATTTTTCCTAATATATTTTTTATCTTTCTAATTTTATTTTGTTTTTTATTCTTTGATATTGTACTCCTCCTCTTTTTCTTTCTTCTTTTTTTCTTTTTTAACCACATCACGATGCTTGCAGCATCTTGGTTCCCAGACCAGAGGTTGGGCCCAAGCACCTGTGGTGGGAGCTCCAAGTTCAAACTGCTGGACTAACAGAGAACCTCAGACCCCAGGGAATACCAGTCAGAGTGAGGCCTCTCAGATGTCCTCATCTCAGCACCAAGACCCAGCTCTATCCAACTGCCTGCAAACTCCAGTGCTGGATGTCTCAGGTCAAAAAACCAGTAAGAAAGGAATACAGCACCACCCATCAAAAAAAGAAATGACAAAAAATTTGTGACAGATGAAGAAGCAAGGTAAAAACCTACAAACTAAATAAATGAAGACAAAATAGGCAACCTACCTGAAAAAGAATTCAGAGTAATGATAGTAAAGATGATCAAAATTCTGAGAAACAGAATGGAGAAAATAAAAGAAACAATTAACAAGGATCTAGACAAATAAAGAGCAAACAAACAGTGATGAACAACACAATTACTGGAATTAAAAATACTCTAGAAGGAATCAATAACAGAATAACTGAGGCAGAAGAATGGAGAAGTGAGCTGGAAGATAAAATAGTGGAAATAACTACTAAAGAGCAGAATAAAGAAAAAAGAATGAAAATAATTGAGCACAGTCTCAGAGACCTCTGGGACAACATTAAACACATGAACATTCGAATAATAGGGGTCCCAGAAGAAGGAAAAAAGAAAGGGTCTGAGAAAATATTTGAAGAGATTATAGTGGAAAAGTTCCCTAACATGGGAAAGGAAATAGTCAATAAAGTCCAGGAAGCACAGAGAGTACCATTCAGGATAAACCCAAAGAGAAACACACCAAGACACATATTAATCAAACTATCAAAAATTAAATGCAAAGAAAAAATATTGAAAGCAGCATGGGAAAAACAACAAATAATATACAAGGGAATCCCCATAACGTTAGCAGCTGATTTTTCAGCACAACCTCTATAAGCCAGAAGAGAGTGGCAGGACATATTTAAGGTGATGAAAGGGAAACACCCACACCAAGATTACTCTACCCAGGAAGGATCTCTTTCAGATTTGAGAGAGAAATTAAAACCTTTACACACAAGCAAAAGTTAAGAGAATTCAGCACCACCAAACCAGCTTTAAAACAACTGCTAACAGAACTTCTCTAGGCAGGAAACACAAGAGATGGAAAAGACCTACAATAACAAACCCAAAACAATTAAGAGAATGCTAATAGGAACATACATATTGATAGTTACCTTAATCGTGTACGGATTAAATGCTCCAACCAAAACACATAGACTGGCTGAATGGACACAAAAACAAGACCCGTACATATGCTGTCTACAAGAGACCCACTTCAGACCTAGGGACACAGACAGACTGAAAGTGAGAGGATGGGAAAAGATATTCCATGCAAATGGAAATCAAAAGAAAGCTGGAGTAGCAAATCTCATATCAGACAAAAGAGACTTTAAAATAAAGACTATTACAAGAGACAAAGAAGGACATTACATAATGATCAAGGGATCGATCCAAGAAGAGTATATAACAATTGTAAATATTTATGCACCCAACATAGGAACACCTTAATGCATAAGGCAAAAATTAACAGCCATATAAGGGGAAATCGACAGTAACACAATAATAGTAGGGGAATTTAACACCCCACTTTCACCAATGGACAGATAATCCAAAATGAAAATAAATAAGGAAACACAAGCTTTAAATGATACATTAAACAAGATGAACTTAATTCAGACTTATAGGACATTCCATCCAAAAAAAAAACCAGAATACACTTTCTTCTCAAGTGCTCATGGAACATTCTCCAGGATAGACCATATCTTGGGTCACAAATCAAGCTTTCGAAAATATAAGAAAATTGAACTCATATCAAGTATCTTTTCCAACAGCAACACTATGAGACTAGATATCAATTACAAGAAAAAGACTGTAGAAAATACAAACAAATGGAGGCTAAACAATTACTAGATAACCAAGAGATCCCTGAAGAAATCAAAGAGGAAATCAAAAAATACCTAGAAACAAATGACAATGAAAACACGATGACCCAAAACCTATGGGATGCAGCTAAAGCAGTTCTAAGAGGGAAGTTTATAGAAATACAATCCTACCTCAGTAAACAAGAAAAATCTCAAATAAACAACCTAACCTTACACCTAAAGCAATTAGAGAAAGAAGAACAAAAAAACCCAAGAGTTAGCAGAAGGAAAGAAATCATAAAGATCAGATCAGAAATAAATGAAAAAGAAATTAAGGATACAATAGCAAAGGTCAACAAAACTAAAAGCTGGTTCTTTGAGAAGATAAACAAAATTGATAAGCCATTAGCCAGACTCATCAAGAAAAAAGGGAGATGACGCAAATCAACAGAATTAGAACTGAAAATGGAGAAGTAACAACTGACACTGCAGAAATACAAAGGATCATGAGAGATTACTACAAGCAACTATATGCCAATAAAATGGACAACCTGGAAGAAATGGACAAATTCTTAGAAAACTACAACCTTCTGAGACTGAATCAGGAACAAATAGAAAATAAAAACAGACCAATCACAAGCACTGAAGTTGAAACTGTGATTAAAAATCATCCAACAAACAAAAGCTCAGGACCAGATGGCTTCACAGGCGAATTCTATCCAACATTTAGAAAAGAGCAAACAACTATCCTTCTCAAACTGTTCCAAAACATAGCAGAGGGAGGAACACTCCCAAACTCATTCTACAAGGCCACCATCACCCTGATACCAAAACCAGACAAAGATGTCACAAACAAAGAAAACTAGAGGTCAATATCTCTGATGAACATAGATGCAAAAATCCTCAACAAAATACTAGCAAACAGAATCCAACAGCACATTAAAAGGATCATACACCATGATCAAGTGGGGTTTATCCCAGGAATGCAAGGATTCTTCAATAAGCAAATCAATCCATGTGATACACCATATTAACAAATTGAAGAATAAAAACCATATGATCATCTCAATAGATGCAGAAAAAGCTTTTGACAAAATTCAACACTCATTTATGATAAAAACTCCCCAGAAAGTAGGCATAGAAGGAACCTACCTCAACATAATAAAAGCCATATATGACAAACCCACAGCCAATATCGTTCTCAATGGTGAAAAACTGACACCGTTTCCTCTAAGATCAGCAACAAGACAAGGTTGTCCACTCTCACCACTTTTATTCAACATAGTTTTGTATGTTTTAGCCACAGCAATCAGAGATGAAAAATAAATAAAAAGAATCCAAGTTGGAAAAGAAGTGAAGCTGTCACTGTTTGCAGATGACATGATACTATATATAGAAAGTCCTAAAGATGCTACCAGAAAACTACTAGAGCTAATCAATGAATTTGTTAAAGTAGCAGGATACAAAATTAATGCACAGAAATCTCTTGCATTCCTATACGCTAATGATGAAAAATCTGAAAGAGAAATTAAGGAAACACTCCCATTTACCATTGCAACAAAAAGAATAAAATACATAGGAATAAACCTACCTAAGGGGACAAAAGACCTGTATACAGAAAACTATACAACACTGATGAAAGAAATTAAAGATGATACAAACAGATGGAGAGATATGCCATGTTCTTGGATTGGAAGAATAAACATTGTGAACATAACTCTACTACCCAAAGCAATCTACAGATTCAATGCAATCCCTATCTAACTACCAATGACATTTTTCACAGAACTAGAACAAAAAAAATTCACAATTTGTATGGAAACACAAAAGACGCGAAATAGCCAAAACAATCTTTAGAAAGAAAAATGGAGCTGGAGGAATCAGGCTCCCAGACTTCAAAATTTATTACAAAGCTACAGTAATCAGGACAGTATGGTACTGGCACAAAAACAGAAACATAGATCAATGGAACAGGATAGAAAGCTCAGAGATAAACCCACACACATATGGTCACCTTATCTTTGATAAAGAAGGCAAGAGTATACAATGGAGAAAAGACAGCCTCTTCAATAAGTGGTGCTGGGAAAACTGGACAGCTACATGTAAAAGAATGAAATTAGAACACTCCCTAACACCATACACAAAAATAAGCTCAAAATGGATTGAAGACCTAAATTTAAGACCAGACACTATAAAGTATTAGAGGAAAACATAGGCAGAACACTCTATGACATAAATCACAGCAAGATCCTTTTTGACCCATCTCCTAAAGAAATGGAAATAAAAACAAAAATAAACAAATCAGACCTAATGAAACTTAAAAGCTTTTGCACAACAAAGGAAACCATAAACAAGACGAAAAGACAACCCTCAGAATGGGAGAAAATATTTGGAAACAAATCAACTGACAAAGGATTAATCTCCAAAATATACAAGCAGCTCATGAAGCTCAATATCAAAAAAACAAACAACCCAATCCAAAAATGGGCAGAAGACCTAAACAGACGTTTTGCCAAAGAAGATATACAGATTTCCAACAAACACATGAAAAGATGCTCAACATAACTAATCATTAGAGACATGCAAATCAAAACTACAGTGAGGTATCACTTCACACCAATCAGAATGGCCATCATCAAAAAATCTACAAACAATAAATCCTGGAGAGGGTGTGGAGAAAAAGGAACCCTCTTGCACTGTTGGTGGGAATGTAAATTGCTACAGCCACTATGGAGAACAGTATGGAGGTTCCTTAAAAGAGTAAAAATAGAACTACCATAGGACACAGTGATCCCACTACTGGGCATATACCCTGAGAAAACCATAATTGAAAAAGGGTCATGTACCACAATGTTCATTGCAGCACTATTTACAATAGCCAGGACATGGAAGCAACCTAAGTGTCCATCGACAGATGAATAGATAAAGAAGATGTGGCACATATATACAATGGAATATTACTCAGCCATAAAAAGAAACGAAATTGAGTTATTTGCAGTGAGGTGGATGGACCTAGAGTCTGTCATACAGAGTGAAGTAAGTCAGAAAGAGAAAAGCAAATACCGTCTGCTAACACATATCTATGGAATCTAAAAGAAAAATGGTTCTGACGAATCTAGGGGTAAGACAGGAGTAAAGACACAGACGTAGAGAATAGACTTGAGGACACAGGGTGGTAGAAGAGTATGCTGGGATGAAGTAAGAGATTAGCATTGACATATATACACTACCAAATGTAAAAGAGATAGCTAGTGAGAATCAGCTCCATGGCACAGGGAGATCAGCTTGGTGCTTTGCGACCAACTAGAGGGGTGGGATAAGCAGAGTGGGAGGGAGATGCAAGAGGGAGGGCATATGGGGATATACGTATGCAGATAACTGATTCACTTTGTTATACAGCAAAAACTAACACTATAGTGTAAAGCAATCATACTCCAATAAAGGTGTTAAAAAAGACACTAATTAATTAATTAAAAATTTTTTTCAAATAGTTTTAGAAATTCAGTGTTCATGTGTCACACTCTGAAAGTTATTTTATTTTTGCAAAAGTAATCAGATAGATTTCAGCACTTTAAAAAAAAATATTGGCTATATTCTCTGGGTTGTGTAATACATCTTAGAGGCTCTTTTTAAAAAAAATTATTTATTTTATTTATTTATTTTTGGCTGCATTTGGTCTTCGTTGCTGCACGTGGCCTTTTTCTCTAGTTGCGATGAGCAGGGGCTACTCTTCCGTTGCGGTGTGCAGGCTTCTCATTGTCGTGGCTTCTCTGGTTGATGAGCACGGGCTCTAGGCACGCAGGCTCAGTAGTTGTGGCGCACGGGTTTTGCTGCTCCGTGACATGTGGGATCTTCCCGGACCAGGGCTAGAACCTGTGTCTCCTGCATTGGCAGGTGTATTCTTAACCACTGCACCACCAGGGAAGGCTGAGAATTCAGCATTTTAAATTAATTTCCTAAACAAAAAGAAAAATGACCAACATCCCAGTAGAAAATAATGAACAGAGCGCAGAAATAAACAGTACACAGAAAGGAAATGACATAGCTCTAAAATATATAAAATGATGCTCAACCTCACTTACAATTTAAAAAAGCAATTTAACAATAGATGAAGACACTACTTTTTCCCTAGTATTCAAGTATTGTGAGTCTGTGAGAGATATCCTCATATATTTCTGTCAGAAATGTAAAATGGTGTGACTTTTATAGAGGACAACCTGGTAATAGTTACCCAAGTTAAAAATGGTTCAATTGGATATCTATTTGAAAAACAAATAAACTTTAATCCATACCTTATACCATATAAAACATTATCCAAAATGTATCATAGACTGCAACATAAAGCCTAATATTATTAAACTTCTAGAAGAAAACATAGGAGAAAATTTTTATGAGCTTAGGTTAGGCAAAGATTTCATAGATATGACACCAAAATCATGATCTATGAAAGAACAAACTGAGGGATTCCCTGGTGCCACAGTGATTAAGAAACTGACTGCCAATGCAGGGAATATATGTTCGAGCCCTTGTCTGGGAAGATCCCACATGCCGCGGAGCAACTAAGCCAGTGTGCTGCGACTACTGAGCCTGCACTCTAGAGCCCTCGAGCCACAACTACTGAGCCCACATGCTGCATCTACTGAAGCCCATGTGCCTGGAGCCCATGCTCCACAACAAGAGAAGCCACTGCAATGAGAAGCCTGCACACCACAATGAAGAGTAACCCTTGCTTGCCACAACTAGCGAAAGCCCACACGCAGCAACGAAGACCCAATGAAGCCAAAAATAAATAAATAAGTTTATTAAAAAAAAGAAAAAACTGATACAATGGACTTCATAAAAATTAAAATTTCCTATTCTTTGAAAGATTATGAAGAAAATAAGAAGACAAAGCACCCACTGAAGGGAATATTTTATAAAACATTTATATAATGAATAACTTGCATACAGAATACATAAAAAACACTCAAAATTCTGTAAGAACTAACAGCTTCACCAAAGAAGATTACAAATAGCAAATAAGTACATAAAAAAATGCTCAACATCATTAATTATTAGAAAAGTATAAATTAAAACCACAGTGAGATACCACTACACCTTTTTTAAGATGGCTGAAATTAAAGAGATTTACCATACATAATATTGACAATGGTCTGGAACACCTGGAACTCCCATATACTGCTGCTGGGAATATAAAATGATACAGATAACTTTGGGAAACAGTTTGGCAGTGTCTTAAAAGTTAAACATACATTGGTCAATCAAGATGGTGGAGTAGGCATACCTAGAACTCAACTACCCCTGTGAACTCATCAAAAATATGTCTACGTGTGGAATAATTCTCACTGAAACTAACTGGAAACTGGCAGAAAGACTCCTGTATAACTAAGGCTGTAAGAAATACCCACACAGGATTGGATAATAAGGGAAGAAAAGTGGTCAGGTTGGGACCTGTGTCCTTCAGAGAGGACTCAGAGTAAAAGGGAGAATGCATTCATGGAGATCTGCCCTGAGGAGTGAGCTATTTAAGCCACATGTTGGGTGCCCCACCTTTGGAGTCAGACACAGGGAAGACCAGCCCCATTGGCTGGTTGGAGGGCAACTTGGACTAACAGGAGGGCTGTGGGAAGCCTGAACTCTGCTCATGAGGAGCATACAAGCACTTGCTTGCTACTAAGGCTGAGAAAAGAGGGAAGACTGAGGACTTCTCCAGTGGCTACCTGGTTTCCCATGACTTCCCTGTGTGTGCCCAAACCTGAACAGAGTGAGAGAGCGTTCAACTATGGGACACAGAAGTGAATTGGACCTGGCGCAGTATCTGAGCACAGTGGGGGTTGCCATTGCAGATGCTTTCATGGACAGAGTTTCATGGGTGATCCCAATTTGACAGCAGACAGACAGAGCCCATGCTACATACATGATGAGAGCCCACACAGGCCATGCCTGCCCTGGAGAGCAGCTCCACGAAAGGGTGGGGGCAGTGGAGGCTAAGGGGTCATCAACTGTGGGGGACAAAGGACACTCAGACACAGTGGGTCTGGCATTGCTGGTGGTTGCACAGGCTGCACAACAGAGGCAGACTAGACCTCTGTCTGAGGCCAGCCCATGACAGCTCATGCTCTGTCACAAACCAAGAGCCCACGTGGACCTCTCTTACTGCAGCATTGCTACCCTCTAGGGTAAGGGTACTGGTGCTATGATATGGAAGAGCACATACTTAAAAGGAACAGAGCCAACCCAGACTTGACAATGAGGGCTTTTGTTCCATCAACTTGGGATCCAAACCTGCCCCCGAGAGGGTGGTAATGGCCGCTGAACAGAGTGGAAACCCCACATCACATCTGACTAGACCTAGGCTGCCAATTTCTAGCCCCACCCCCTACCAAGGTGATAGCTGCCAGCATGCCCTGAAGAAAGATGTGACTTTTGTTCATGTCAAATCCAGCTCTCCCAACAAAGCCACTGAGCACCTGCAGACTGTATAGGGATGCTGCCATACATGAAAATCCCTTCGATAGTGATAAAGGTAATTGTTTCACTTATATTCACAGAGACAGAAAAAGTTAAGCAAAACGAAAAGAGAGAGAGGAACTGGCCTCAACTGAAAGAGCAAGAGAAAATCCCTGAAAAAAAAAAAACTAATGAAACAAATAAACAATATTTGAATTAAAGAATTCAAAGCATTAGTAAGAAGAATACTAACTGAATTAGGGAAAAGAATAGATAAACACAGTGAGAATTTTAACAAGGAACGAAAAACAAACAAAAAAAGAATGACTCAGAACTGAAGAATACGGTAACTTAAATGAAAAACACAGTAAAAGGAATGAACAGCAGAGTAGGTGATACAGAAGAACACACAAATGATCTGGAAGTTCGAATAATGGAAATCACCCAAACAGAACAGCAAAAAAGAAAAGCAAATTTAAAAAATGATAAGAGTTTAAAGGATATTTGGGATAACAGGAAGTGAACCAACATTTGCATTACAGGGCTTCTAGAAGGAAAGAGAGAGAGAAGGGAATCAAAAATGTACATAATGAAATTATGGCTGAAAACTTCCCAAACCTGATGAAGGAAACAGGTATCCAGGTACAGGAAGCACAGAGGGTCCCAAACAAGGTGAACACAAACAGACCCACAGTAATACATGTCATAATTAAAATGGAAAGTGATAAATATAGAGATTTCTACAGGCAGCAAGAGAAAAACAAAGAGTCATATACAAGGGAATCCCCATAAGGCTATCAGTTGATTTTTCCACAGAAAATCTGCAGGCCAGAAAGGAGTGGCATAATATATTTAAAGTGCTGACAGGGGAAAACCTGCAACTAAGGATATTCTACCAAGAAAGACTATCATTTAGAATTGAAGGAGAGCTAAAGAACATCTCAGACAAGCAAAAACTAAGAGATCATAAATACTACACTAACCCTAAAGGAAATGTTAAATGGTCTTCTCTAAGTGGAAAAGAAAAGGCTATAACAAGAAGTAAATATCTATAGGAAAAGAAAAATTTCACTATGAAAGGCAAACATATAGCAAAGGCTGATGATTGATCACTTAAGCTAGTATGGAGTTTAAAGACAAGAAATGTAGAATCAAGTATAACTGCAATAATCAGTAAAGGGATAAACATGGCAATGTAAAATCAAAAACACAAAATGTGGGGGAAGGGAGTAAAAATATAGATCTTTTGGAATGTGTTTGAACCTAAAGGACTAGGATGTTTTAAAGGATGTTTTAGAAATCAATCACAGGAAGGAAAATGGGAAAAGCACAAATGCGTGGAGACTAAACACCATGCTACTAGAAAACCAAAGGGCAAATGAAGATGCAAAGAGGAAATCAGAAAATACCTCGAAGCAAATGAAAATGGGATGCAGCAAAAGCAGTTCAAAGAGGGAAGTTTATAGTAACTACAAGCCTACATCAAACAAGAAAAAAATCAAATATACAACCTAAACTTCCAACTAAAGCAATTAGGAAAAGAAGAACAATCAATCAGAAGGAAGGAAAAAATAAAGATCAGAGAGGAATAAATAAAACAGAGACTAAAATACAACAGAAAAGATCAATGAAACCAAGAGCTGGTTATTAGAAAAGATAAACAATTTTGATAAACGTTAACCAGGCTCATCAAGAAGAAAAGAGAAGGGACCCAAACAAATAAAACAAGAAATAAAAGAGGAGAAATACCAGAGAGATACAAAATATCATGAAGAGAAACTATGAACAGTTATTTATTTGTTATGCCAATAAATTGCACAACCAAGAAGAAACTGACAATTTCTAGAAACATACAACCTTCCGAGACTGAATCAGGAGGAAATAGACAATCTGAACAGACTGATCACTAGTAGTGGAATTGAATTTGTAACAAAAAACTCCCAGCAAACAAAATTTCAACACCGGATGGCTTCACATGGGAATACAACCAGACATATAAAGAAGAGCTAATACCTATCATCAAACAATTCAAAAAAATAAAGAGGATGAAACACTCTCAAATTCTTTCTATAAGTCACCATTACAATATTTTCTTGGATCTGTCTCCTAAGGCAAAATAAATAAAAGCAAAAATAGGGACTTCTCTGGTGACACAGTGGTTAAGAATCTGCCTGCCAATGCAGGGGACATGGGTTCAAGCCCTGGTCCAGGAAGATCTCACATGCTGTGGAGCAACTAATTCCATGCACCAAAACTACTGAGCCTGCGTACCACAACTACTGAAGCCTGTGCACCTAGAGCCTGTGCTCCACAACAAGAGAAGCCACTGCAATGAGAAACCCGTGCACCACAACGAAGAGTAGCCCCTGCTCGCTGCAACTAAAGAGAGCCCATGCACAGCAACAAAGACACAACACAGCCATAAATAAATAAATAAATAAATTTATTTTAAAAAATAATAAAAGCAAAAATAAACAAATGGGGCCAATTCAAACTTAAAAGATTTTGCACATCAAAGGAATGCACTGACAAAATGAAAAGGCAACCAACTGAATGGGAGAAAATATTTGCAAGTCATATAACCAACAAGTGGTTAATAGTCAACATATATTAATAGCTCGTACAACTTTATATCAAAAAAAACCCCCAAAGAACCCAATTAAGAAATAAGCAGAAGACCTGAGTAGACATTTCTTCAAAGAAGATATACAGATGGCTAACAGGCACATGAAAAATTGTAAAACATCACTAATCATCAGAGACATGAAAATCGAAACAACCATGAGGTATCACTTCACACCTGTGAATATGGCTAGCACCAAAAAGTCTACAAATAACTAATGTTGGTGAGAATATGGACAAAAGCATTCCCTAGTACACTGTTGGTGAGATTGTAAATTAGTGCAGCCAGCAGGGAAAACATGGGAAGGTAAGCTAAAAATAGAACTACCATATGATCCAGCATTTCCACTGCTGGGAATATATTGGAAGAAAATGAAAACACTATTTCAAAGACATACATGCACCCCAGTGTTCATAGTAGCACTAGTTATAATAACCAAGATATGTAAGCAACCTAAGTACCCATCAACAGGTAAAGAAAATGTCACACACACACACACACACACACACACACACACATTGGAATATTACTTGGCTGTGAAAAAAAATGAAATTCTGCCATTTGCAACAATGTGGATGGACCTAGAGAGTATTATGCTTAGTGAGATAACTCAGAGAAAGAGAATACTGTATGTTATCACTTGTATGTGGAATCTACAAAATAAAACAAACAAATGCATATAACAAAACAGAAACAGACTCACAGATATAGAAAATAAACAAGTAGATACAAGTGGGGATGGGGTGGGGGTGGGCTGGGGAGGAGCAAGATAGGGGTATGGGATTAAGGGATACAAACTATTGTGTATAAAATAGATAAGCAACAAGGATGTATTGTATAGCAAAGGGAAATATAACCATTATCTTCTAAAATTTTAAGGGGAGTATAATCTATATACCATTGAATCAGTATGCTGTACACCTGAAACTAATATAATTATGTGAATCAATTATATTTCAATTTAAAAATATTAATAAGATAGTAAAATACAGAAAAAACAATTTGACCATCAATTTTTTAAAAAGTTAAACATACTCTTACCATATACCATTCTACTACTAGGTATATTCCCAAGATATAAACAGCAAATATCCATACAAAGATGTATATGGGATGTTCATAGCAACTTTATTTGTAATAGCCAAAAATCAAAAACAAAAGATGAATGAATAAACAAATTATCGTATATCCATACAGTGGGATACTTCCTAGCCAACAACATCAACAAAAAATATGAACAAACCCACCTTGTCTTCCATTTTAGATGTCACTGAAGAGTTCCTCTGTACCCACAAGACTTATTTACACTCTAGGAAGGATAATTTTCAGTGGTTCCATTAAACATGCGATTCTGACACAAGTATTTCTTTAATTTTCCTGGTTCACTTATAATACTGTTTTCTGAACAACAGGATTTGTATTGCCATATCAGTTATAATAGAAGTTTTATTACAGAAAATTATGGTAAAGTAACTATTATGATTCTGAAGTTTTTATTTCCAATTGCTTATAGGATGGAAATTCTTTCTTCCCAGTAGTTTTTACTTTATATTGCTTTGGATTTGGGTGTTTGTTTTTTTTTTTTAAACTTTGGTCTATTTAAGATTTTGTCCAATGACAGAATGTTTTCTTTTGCTCTAGTTCATATTGTGACTGAGAAGTTACCAAAGGTATTTGTTTGTTTGTTAGCCTGTGGTGCACACAATGCAAACAATGAATTATTGATACAGGCAACAACTCGAATAAGTCTCAAAATAATTATGCTTAGTGAAAGAAGCCAGAACAAAAGATTACATACTGCATGATTCTATTTATACATAATTTTAGAAAAAGTAAACTAGCCCACAGTGAAATACAGCAAATCACTGGTTGCCTAGGAACCGGGAGATGGGTTGGGAATAAGGACAGACAAGGAGAGAACTCAAAGGGGCACAAAAATATTTTGACAGGAGATGGGTATGTTCATAATCTTGATTGTGGTTATGGCTTCATGGTTGTATATAAATGTCAAAACATATCAAATTGAACACTTTAATTATGTGTAGTTTATTGTATGCCAAAAATACCTCAATAAAGCTGCTTTAAAAATGCACATACCATTTGCCCTGGCAGTTCCAATTCAGAAATCTATTCTATTCTACAGCAATATTTGCAAGTGTGTGAAATTATATTTTCCCAAGGTAATTTATTGCACCATAGTTAATAATACCAAAAGACTGAAAACAAAGTAAATGTTCATCAGTAAGGAACTTGATAAATAAATCATGTTTCACAATTGAATATTAGGCAGGCATAATAAAGAATAAGTTCATTTTCTGCTAGTATGGAATAATCTGTAATATATCAAGTAATAAAAAACAGATGCAGAACGGTGTATATCATGCTAACTTTTGTATTTAAAAATTAAAAATATATTTGCATGTACATATACACATATTTTTATATTTAAAAAAAATCTATGGAAGGGTCCACATAAAATTGATACTAGTCATTTGTCTCTAGCACAGAAAGTAGATGATTTGGAGACAAAAGCATGAGAGAGACTTTTCACCATATACTCTCTGGGCTTTCCTTGAATTCTGCTCATTACTTTTTCAGATCCACCTTTATATAATGCCCAATCTAGCCATACATTTTATTCCCTTTAAAATTATTTTACTTCTTGTTATATTGCATACCACTACTAAAATGCAAAGGGCTGAAGATTAGCAGAACTTTGATTAACATTGCTTTAAAAAATATTTGCAATACTTTTCCTGTGCACTTTCACCTAGTTAAGCAAATCTTTTGATGTAAATAGCCTCTAGCTAAATAAAATAGTAGCAGACCCAAGAGGATAAATGACATCATCATTAACAGAGAGACAACAAGAAGATTTAGGCCTCTTAAAAACTCAGTAAAGTGGAGGAAGATTTCATGGTACCAGAAAATTACATCCTCCAAAACTTAGATATAATGACTATTATTGGACCTTGTCACTCAATTAAAGGAAGACAGCTTTTAGCCCCAAATCTTTTTTATGATATACACATTTAGCTGAAACTTTTAATTATTTATTTAAATATTTAATAAATGTTTCTTAGATCTTTGGGGAAATATTCAAGCAATTTGATTGTACCAACTATTATACATTTTCCACTCTTGGCTGGCATCCTTTCCAACTCCACTGACCACAAAAGCAAGTTGCTTGGAGGTGTGTGTTCACTAACTTCGCTTCTAGCAATTCCTTTCTTTCTGCCTCCTTCTGTTTCTTGTTCATCAATTATTAGTGTCACTCTATGCCACAGGAATTTAAAAAGCCCATATGAAACTCTGTTATTTGGGGTGTAGTAGTAGCTCTCCATAGGAGACTCGATTATTCCTACTTATTCTATCTTGTATATATAGGATTGCAAAGACTTATGTATCTCTATTAGGACATTTTAAAATTAGTACAAGTAAACTCATGCTTATCTCAACAATGTCAATAGACATAAAACAAAAATTAACATTTAACTTGTATAGTAATTGATTCCATGTATATTTAAAATGGCTTACCTTTAACAGGGGCCATTAAAAACACTTTCCATTAAATCTTAGTTTTCTGTTTATGGTGGCAGTAGTGGTAGTGTTGCTGTGCTTGTTTTGAGAAGCATTTCTAGTACAATTCATTATATTAGCTGGGCAGTTAATTGTTCTAATTACTAAGATTGCCAACTACATTGGGTTTATAAAATTTTTAACAATTCTTGTATATTTTCCTTCTTGAGAAAAGTACTAACATTTAAAGAATTACAGGTTAGAAGGACACAATTTTCTTTTTCTCTTCAAAGGACTTCATATTGCCACTTTTTTTTTATAATAGCTATAGCCCCAAATAGTAAGATATTAGGTAATCGCAATAGTGGGAATGTTAGATAATTCTCCATTGTGAATCCCTTTTCAAAACCTGCTTTTTTTTTCACTCAAGTGGTGTCTCCATGACTCCAGCATCTGCAAGTAAATGCTTAATTTCCAGATGGTTAACAACCATGTAAAATCCCACATAGATAGATTCATTTAAGGAAGCAAACAGTTGTATGTTTTCCAATGCACATAGTCAAACCAGTGGGGGAAAATTTTGTTTTTAAGCATTTAGAAGTTCAAATGAGCCTTCTTCCTATTCTTTAAAACTGAACTGTATCCTGTCCTTCAATAATTGCAAGAATGAGACATGTCTTCACCCAAAACAAAATGGATGACAAAAAAAATAATGAAGCCAGTTTTCAAGAGACTGTGCCTGTCTGTCAGTCAGCTGAAAGTGACCCAAAGCATCTGACTGCTAAGCCCAGGACTTGGCACACAATTATTTATGGTAAATATATTGAATGAATTACAGATAAGAGGTCATTTTTTGTTGTGGAAAAAAACTAGGAAGCAATATATTTTAATCCAGAGAGTTTTCAAAATCTGGAATTTTAATCATAAAGGTGTGTTTCCTTTCGTACATGTGTATTATAGGCTACTGAATGGCATTTTATTTTATTTTTTAATAAATTTATTTATTTATTTATTTTAGTCTGCGTTGGGTCTTTGTTGCTGCACGTGGGCTTTCTCTAGTTGCGGCGAGTGGGGGCTACATTTCATTGCGGTGCACAGGCTTCTCATTGCAGTGACTTCTCTTGTTGCCTAGAGCACAGGCTCTAGGCACATGGACTTCAGTAGTTGTGGCACGTGGGCTCAGTGGTTGTGGATTGCAGGCTCTAGAACGCAGGCTCGTTAGTTGTGGCGCAGTGGCTTTGTTGCTCAGCAGCATGTGGGATCTTCCCTGACCAGGGCTCGAACCCATGTCCCCTGCATTGGCGGGAGGATTCTTAACCACTGTGCCACCAGGGAAGTCCCTGAATGGCATTTTAGAATGTACACATTAAGCAGTTCAGAGTCTTGAGTGATATTTACTATATCAAAACACTCCTTAGGCGATGAAAGCCAAAGTGGAAGTACACTAAATAATGTTAATAATTAACATCATTTAATCTTCACCAAAACCTTGTGAAGTAGGTATTATTTAAAATAAGTATTACTTATTCCTTTTTTCAGGTAAGAAAGTTGAGACTTAGAGAGGCTCAGTAACTTACCTAGATCATATATCTAGAGTAAGTAGCAGATGGCATCAATCAAATAACTCCAAAGTTTGGATTCTTCTCACTGTAGCACATTATATTCCCTTCCCCGATAGTTAATCTGTTCCTCCTCTGAACTCCCATAGCATTTACTGTTGCTCATAATCATTTAGCTCTGCTGATGCTGCATGTTTTGTGTGTCATGTTACCTGTTTCCTATTCTGTTAATTTCCATGCTCATTTTTATTGTGCTTTGTCATATTCTTTTGCCTTTACTGTTTACATTTTTCTGACTTTAATGCTTAGTTTATTATTTATCTTTTTTTGTATTATAATAAATTATTTAAAACTATAAATTTCCCTTTAGCACTGCTTTAGCTGCATCCCACAAGTTTGGGTATATAGTACTTTTATAAATTATATAAATATTTTATCAACATTTTCAATTCATCTATAATCAGTTGATTATTTAACCTTTTTAGTATTAATTAATAATTTAATTGCCGTGTTGTCAGGTGACATAGATTATATGATAACAGTTTAGAATTTATGAAGACTTCTTTTATGAAGGGGTTTATCATTTCAAGGGGTTGTCCATAACTCTTTGAACATTGTCATAAGAGCCCTTGATAGAACACTTAGTCTGTATCCCACTTTGGACCATAAGGATAAATTGATGAGTCTTCTCCCAAGGATTATTTCTATAACTCAGTTGAAAATTCTTTAATATATCTGCCTTGGTGGAAAGGGAGATTCAGTAAATAGGAAAAACAACAACATCAAAGCTAGAGGTTACGTCTGTGCAGAATGTAGATTTCAGTTCAAATATGTAACATGTTATTGCTTTATCAATTAAATCAACAGGTATTGAAAGTCTGATTTGAGGTTTATGATGCAATATAATACTTCCTTTTAGAACAGAAAAAAAGGCAGTAAAACCAACAAATGAACAAACGAGAACTGGCCACTCCCAAGAGGTTTTGCTTTGTCAAAATATATTCCCACTTTTCAGGCTCTGACTCATGCTTGTTGCATAATGGGAATATTCCCAGCTCAAACTGTCTGATCAGCAGGTGGCACATGCCTACCTGCTAGTGAACACAAATAATCAGTAACCACATTATCTGCCAATGCCTTTTCTTCCTGCTATTGTGAACAGCTGTGACAGATCTGATTCAGCTTTTTAAATTACTTTTGTTTTCCTAAAGCTATTTTCCCCTTTCTTCTACTTAAAATCTACTTAAGTCAAATAGAAATAAGATTCTTTTTAAAAATAATTAATACTTATCCTTCTTTTATGTTTCCCTAAACTCTATAGTAAAATGATTCCATATGATAAGATTAAGCTAATTGGATCAAGTTAATTTTAAATTCTAAAGAAGCAGTTAAATCTCTAATGTGATCATGTAAATTGACAAATTAATTGCAGAAAAATTGACTGAATTTCTTTTTGTATGTTATTTAGAATAGAGCAGAAATTTGATAGCCAAGAACCCTAAGAAAGGATGGACTTCAAAGGGCCAATGAATCCTATAAAATTATGTACAAAATATTGTTTTGGGCGGTGATTTTTCTAAGGAGAGGTATACTTTTATTATTAAATTCTCTAGGACAAAGAGAACATAAACTAAAAAATAATTGATATAGCAATAGATATATTTTCTTTAAATTACTGTAAATCCTTATATCAACATAAATAACTTGGACACTTTCTCTTCCACACTTCTAGTATTTCTTTAAAATATTACTTTTTATTAACTTTCACTAAATGATTTTATTTTAGAACCAAGTAAATTTCAAGAAACATGAAGTATTTAGCATTTTCCAACTTTGGGTAATTCTTACCGATGTCTCCTGTAACAAATACACAGTAGTTTAACCTTTTTAAATTGGTGTTAAATTTAGCTATCTCTAAATTTCCAAGCACACAACATTTAATTAAATGTTTTATTTTCCAGTTTTATTTAAATAGTTTTCTTGTTTTTTGCTCTCTCACAGTGAGCCAAAATCTTGATTAAAAATAAGTTTTTATAAACCACACATAGGACAAAAAACAAAAAACAAAAAACTGAGAAGACCTCCAACAGGAAATCCCAAAAAATAGCATACAAGAAAATTTATATTTAAGGTAGAAAAAAAGCCAATAGCATTTTAGGGAAGTAACTTTGAGTACCCCTAAATGATAATTTTCTTAATGTTATTGGAGATATGTTCTTTGTAGGTTTAATCTAGATATGGGAGGGAAATTTCAAAGCTCATACTCAAAGGAAGAATGCAATCAGGAAAAAATGAAGAAATCCTTGCTGTCAGAACAATTGACATAACCTCTCCCTGGCCTCACATAACTTTCTCTCTCAGAGGAAGGCTTTAAATTGACAGATCTTATGTCACGTTATTTAATTCGAAGCAACCAAAGCCACCTTTGGTTGATTCCAGCAGGATATTAATTAACTTGTTGGATATTGAGTAATTTCCAGAATCACTAAGAACACAAGAGAACCAGTCTCAAAGGCAATGAAGTTAGAAACAATGTCCATAAACCACTTCTACCAATAAATATTAGATGTTGCCCGTGTAGTGTTTCTATTACTAAGGTAGGCTAATCAATACTGCCCCTGGTACTACTCGATTATTGTTCCTGGAAAATTGACCTGCATGCAGCACCATAGTCAAACTTGCCACCTTTGCTAACATTATCGGCAGTTCTTCCACCTCTATTGCTACATCTTCACCATTGCTACCACCACCTATACCACTTGCACCATTGCCACCACTAGCAAGGAGAGAATATTTGTCTTTTGCTTGGAGAAACTGGGTCAAGACAAAGACCTCATTTTCTAGATGAAAGGGAGGCTGGGAAAATGAGTATTCATTATTCAGAAATGAGCTATGTCTCCCACCAAAACTCACAAAATGAGAATAATACAAATATAGAAAGGAATAATAGCACTGAGCAGTCAAAAAATATTCAATGAGGTTCTTCTCCTACTAAAACTTCTAAATATATATTTGGACACATACACTTATATGTATAATTACAGATGATACAAAACAACTATGCCTTGCACATCAAATACACACTCATTACCACCACAAAGACTTATTAGTTATCACATCCTGTTTCAAGATCTCTAGAGGATGCCCATGCCTTTTCTTATTCCAACATAATTCTGTCTCAATAATCTTTAAAGTATAGACTAACATATAATAATATGAGAGATACAGAGAGAGAGAGAAAAAGAAAGAAAAATGGTAATTAGTTTGTAGTGTGTGTGTGTGTGTGTGTGTGTGTGTACATGTAATCCTGCAAGAAGAACAATATGAGTATACCCTTCTTTGTATCTACAACTGGTTATAAGGCTATAGTTGGTATTTATGACCTCCATATCTCATTAACCATCCCATTTACTGATTCCCTACCCTTCAGCTAATACCTAATCTGGCCTGGGTTCTTTGCCTAAGTTTTTTACCTTAACCACACCCTGGAAGTCCTTCCTCTATGGTATTGCTTTTTATTCCATTTAATGAACATGGATGTATCAGAGACCTTCTGGCATCTATCTAATACTCCTTTCTGTCTCCTTTGTGTAGTAGCAAATCTGTTTCCTTTTGAGAGGCTAAATTATACAAGCCAGTTGAGTATTTTTACCTCTCATTAAATGGCAATATGAGCCTAAAATTGCCAGGCAGAAATCTCAGTTCAATGGAACTGTTATAGTATCTCCATGAAAGAATTTCCCTGGATATACTCAAACCTGTGAACAAGAATGCAGTGTTGTATACATAAGAAGCAAATACCATGAATATGAAAGCAAATGCATCATTCAATGAATTCAGAGCATTAAAGCCATCCTATAAGAGAGCACTACAACCTCATAAGAATTTGACTCCCAGCCGTAACTGAGTTTTCTCAGTTTTATAAGACAAACTGCTTCTCAGTGTTAAAGTATATGGTAAACCCAGGAAATCCCATGCAAATCAGCTCATTGCACCACAAATATGTATCTTATGAATATTGATTGGCTGAATAGCCTCAAAAAGCAAGATAATAATCATCCATCCTGCTGGTAGACACAGCTCCTAATTCAACAGAACAATTACTGTGTTGACTAGCAGTTTAGAATGATACCTTCCTAACAAACCTCCTCCAATCATGCTCTTGTATATTTAGTCAGTTGCAAATGCTAAATTTAAATGATTAACAATTAAAACTCCCCCCGTATATGCAAGGGCAATATTAAACTCTCACTAGACTATATTAATTTCTGGAGGCCAGGGACCGTGTCTTATTCACTTCTCTATTTCCTCTCAGCACCTTTGATAGTAATCTTAGCTCAGAAATAAATACTAAAAAGTGCTTAATGAATGAATAAATAAATTAAGGAAGAAACACATTAGCAGATTGAGTCTGTTAGTTGTGCAATGTCAACAGTAATGAACTGTTCCATTTCCCCCATTATTTTACACACACACCCTTACTCAGAAAAAATTAAGCTGACTACAATTAAGAACATTTCTAAAATTAAACTAGAAGTCAGTAGACTCCCTTTCTCCTCAGTTTCTAAATTACTCATTGTTCTAAGTCAGGAATTTAGACCAGAAAATGTAACCCTATGGGCCACTTGGCAGAAAAAGCTAATATCACAAGACAAGTGTTCTGAAATGGTACCCAAGTGACCCATAAGTGCTGAAGCCAGGGACCACTCTCTTCACGTCTTCCTTACTTCCTACTTTGATTTTTGGTATTAAGTATCACTGTGTAACTATGCTTAAAATTAGATAGAAAGAGCCTTGTTCCAAGACTTGCTTTTCTTGCAATATGGTGACTTGAAAAGTTTTATTCACTGTGCCCTTTTACACAGTTTCTACCAGGTAATTGTAGGAAATAACACAGGACATTTTCTCTAGCTGAAAAGCAGGAAATGTTAACACAGAGGGTTTGCATGGAGAATATGTCTTTAGAAAAATATATTTCCTATTATATTTCATGTTATGACACTTGCTCTAGAGGACCCCATGCACTTGACTCAAGGAATCTAACAAATAAGGAGGAAATTGAGCCAAACTTAATTTTTAAGTCAAAACATGAACATGTGTTTCTATCACAATGCACTAAACAGGAGTTAGAGAAGTATTGTGTAAGTGCCATAGCTGTTGATGACGAGGTATCATAAAAAATAATAGACTCAAAATACTGAGTCCTCACCTACCTTAAGACACAAAGGTCTTTTCCCCCCAGAGCCCATAAGCAGCTACAATTCTCCACAATAAGTAGACACAGAACATTTAAGAATACAAGAAGTTGGTCTTTAAAGCATTGCATTTTTCTAGGTTTCAATGGTATAAATGAACTCAAGTACCACAGGATGTAAATATCAATCACTCCTCCACAACCTCTCTCTTTGTTTCCATTGGGAGTCATTAATTAACACATCTTGGAGATCTTTCATGACTCAGAATCTAAGGAGAGTCCCCAAAAGTATTATTTGGTGGAAGGGCTAGGAAAATCGAACAATTGTCATAGCAAGAAGAATTAGTAATCCATCCATTTATGGGAAAAAAATCTAAACAAGTAATAAATTTGTCTTGCCATTACAGCATTATAAATTTATGACAAAAATCAGCCTATAATATTAGCAGAAAAAGTATTACTTCTTTAATCATGAAATTACCAATTTCAAAAAGTATTTCTAAGGTATTATAGATAAGTTCAAGTATGGGAGTATCTACATGAAACCAAAAACCCTAACATTTGTCTTTGTAACAGGATCTTGAGGAAAAGATCAAAGCTGGAAACTTATATTTAGGAAACTTCTGCCTAAAACTTGTAGGCAATTTACAAATATTAGCTATTAGATTACCTTCAGTGCAAGTTCAATATCTATCTCTACTCTCCTTTGGTTTATTTCCTTCACCTGAATTGCCTATGTCCATCTATCAAAATCCTATCATCGTTTTATCTCCCATCTCAAATGCAACTTCCTCCATATCTTCCCCAGTGTCTAATATAGAACTAGACACAAATACATCTTATAAATGTACTCTCAGCTCTTCTAACACTATATTTTTACATGTTACATAATAATTATCATGCATTCTTTCTTCTAGTTATTTGAATTATGTCTAAAAGCCTTCTTCCAGATCAGGGGCTATCAAAGTTTACAGTATGGATGAAGTATCATCTGGATCGCTTGTGAAATGTGAAATGTGAAAGATTCAAGTTGTCACTTCCACAAATTCTGAATCAGAAGGTCTGTGCTGGTGCCTTGGAATCTTCCCTTTCAGCATGTTTACTATGTTCTAAGCTTTATTCACCTTGGTGCTCCCCAAATTTCCCTCTTTACCCACAGCCAAGTCACAAGCTCTCTCTTAAAAACATTTTGGCTATATTCCAGTACTTTAGAAAATTTTCCTAGGTTTCCCATTCTACCATTTATAATTTGGTCATATTTTACTATTAGTAAGACATTATTCAAATAACTAGAAGAAAGAATGCATGATAATTATTATGTAAGATGTAAAATAGGTTGCAGTAACAATAAGCCTTCAAATCTCAGTGACTTAACAAAACAAAGATTTATTACTCCCTCATATCACATACCTGTGCAAATCATATCTCACCTATATATTTTAGCCATGCCATATGAAACATACAACCTATAAGTTCTTTATGGTATGGACATATATCACATCTCAGATTTCAGTAGCTAGAACTAATTACATGGCCCCAAATTTACTGCAAGGGAGGCAAGGAAACATAGAATACTTTGCTTGCACTAAGAATCTCTGCCCAAATTAAAATGTCAGTTGCTTGATTTTTAACATAGTAAGTCCCCTACATACGAACGAGTTCCGTTCCAAGAGTGCGTTCATAAGCCCAATTTGCTCGTAAGTCCAACAAAGTTAGCCTAGGTACCCAACAAACACAATCGGCTATATGGTACTGTACTGTAATAGGTATATAATACTTTTCACACAAATAATACATAAAAAACAAACAAACACAAAAAATAAAGAAAACATTTTTAATCTTACAGTTCAGTACCTTGAAAAGTACAGTAGTACAGTACAACAGCGGGCATACAGGGACTGGTGTTGAGTGAACAGGCAAGAGTTACTGACTGAAGGAGGGAGCGGAGGTGGGAGATGGTAGAGATGAAGGATCGTCAGCAATAGGAGACGAAGGGCAAGCTGCAATTTCACTCACGCCTGACGTTGATGGCACAGGTTCTGATTCCTTGCTGGATTCAATTCTATCTACCCTTTTGAAAAAAATGATTCAGTGATGTCTGGGTAGTAGTTCTCTTTTTCTCATCAAGATGAGATGGTAACACTGGATTGCATTCTGAACAGCTGCTGCAACCTTCGTGTACCATTCTACGTTCAGGTCCTGTGCCTCAAAAACTAACAGTGCCTCCTCAAATAAAGAAAATCCCCTTGCAATTTCCTCATCATGAATCTCTTCGGTTCTTCAGATACTTCTTTTTCCTCTTGTCTCTCTTCATCCTTTCTCTGGGCCTCCAATTCCATTAGGTCTTCATTAGTAAGCTCCTCGTGTTGCACAGCAAGGAGTTCAATGAAGTTGTCCTTGCAGATCTAGCTCCAGCTTCTAGCTGAGGGTCACTAAGTTGCTGAAGACCTCTTTGTACTCTTTCTTCATCCACTTTCTCAAATCCACAAAAATTGTGAACAAACTGCAAGCAAAAATTCTTCCAAACCCCATTCATGGTGATGGCCATAACCTCATGCCAAGAAAAGTCAATGATTTTATGGCATTATAGATGTTATAGTCCTTCCAAAATTGTTGCAAGGCTGTTCCTGACTCATCACTCACCTTTACTGCCTGATGAAAAGTGTGATGTAAATAATATTTCTTGAAAGTTGCTATAACTCCTTGGCTCATAGGTTGGATGAGTGACTTAGTATTCGGTGGCATTGAGATGAAAGTCGTCCACGAATGGAGGGTGACCTGGAACATTGCCAAGCAGCAAAAGAATGTTGAATGGGATGTCCTTCTTGAAACAATATTTCTTTACCTCCGGGATAGAGTAATGGAAAAACCAGTCCTAGAAAATGGCCTGTGTAACCCAGGCTTTGGGGTTACTGTTCCACACAAAGGAAGAGAGCTCTTGGCTATGTTTTTAAGGGCTCTTGGGTTCTCTGAATGAAAAACTAAGAGAAGCTTCAGCTTCATATGGGCAGATGCATTGCCACCAAACAACAGACTTAGCCTGTCCTTTGCTGCTTTATAGCCTGGCATCAACGTTTCCTCCTTACTGACGTAACTTCGGTCTGGCATCCTCTTCCAGTACAGTCCTGTCTCATCCACATTAAAAAACCTTGTTGGGTAAATGTCTTCATCGATAATTTCTCGAAGCATTTCAGGAAATTTCTGGTCAGCTACCATATCTGCACTTGCTGCCTCGCCACTTACTATTACATTGTGAAGGTTGGCTCTACCTTGAACCAATGAAACCAGCCATGGCTGGCATTAAAATATGTACCCTCTGATTCTTCACCATGTTTCTTCTTCAAGTCTTCATAAAGCTTTTTAACTTTCTCTTGAATCAGCATTATGCTGAGGGGGACTCGATGCTGATGCTGATCCTGCATCCACACACTGAGAAGTTTCTCCATTTCCTCCATCACTTTTCCACACTTCTTCAATATTATTGTCAACATCATTTGCACAGCAGACTTCACATGTTCCACGATCTTGTCCTTATTCTTTAGAATCATGCTGATGGTTGAACGATTTATGTTATAAGAATGAGCAACGTCTACTGTCTTTTCACCTCGCTCCACTCTTTCAATTATTTTCATTTTTGTTTCCATTGTTATTGCTTGGCACTTCTCAGCAGTACCAGCTACATCACCACTGCTTTTACACCTGTTCCGGACATCTTAGGCTTGAAATAAAGATACTGTACTAATGTACTCTATACAGTACTCTACAGTAAAGTACACAAAAGCACAACCACTTGTAGAGGATGCACACACATGACAATGTATGCCAGACACATGAACTAACTTACATAATTGAGTATACGAACGCATGTTCCCATCTTTGAAAGTTCACAACTTGAAGATTTGAAAGCAGGGGACTTACTGTAATAACCTATAGCAATTCCAACTCAAGATGTATAAAGGAAGATTTACCAGCATGATAAAAATCATAATTCCTTGAGCATTTACTACATTATTGAATAAGTGCAATGTAAGATTAACTTAATTCTTACACAACACATGAGGTGGGTATTATTAGCTGCAATTTCTGAAAGGCACTGAAATTTAGCAAGGCTTGATAATATAACTTGCCTTACTGTGTGAAGTTTGTAAGTTGTGAAGCCAACTATCAAACCAAGCCTATATCTTTGAATCTCATTCTCTTAAAGGAATGCATTACATTTTCTTGAATACCACTTACTCAAAGTAATTTTTGTAAGCCACAGTTATTACTCCCCATTGATTATAGAATACAGTCCAAAATGTCTTAGCATTACATATAAAGCATTTCTTTTTTTAACTCTCTGTCCTACTGTATCATAATCACACCCCTTTAACAATTTTATTTCAGCCATACTAAACAATGTACATTTTCATACTAGTCCTGAGTTTTTCTCATTTAATCACTCTTTCTGTTATAGTCCTTGTCTTATCTAGGTAATTCTCACCTGTATGTCAGATTTCACCTTAGAAATCACACTTATTTAAAAATATGAAGATATTAAAAAAAAGAGTTGTAAAAATTTCGGGAAAATCAACATTGTGAAATCACTGAATTCAGTCAACAATACAAATAACATCTGGGGGGTGGGGAAGAATGAGCAGAATACTACATTAAAACACATTAAGCTAAAAATAATGTACTGAAAGAAAATTTAAAACTATTATATCCATAACACATTAATGGAATTTCAGGAAAATGAGCTTGTGGAAATGTAAAAAGTGATTGTTAAAATATTTAAAATTTAGCAAATGGACATAATAGCAGTATAAATGTAGCTAAAGGTTACATTATTAACTACATGGTAAAGGTATTCCCTCAGAGTGAAGTTTAAAACATAACTTCAGTTTTGTTATACCATTTAAAAAGTAACAAATATCTTGTATTATTTTATATACAGTTAGTTTACATTTAACCATTGTCTTTTGGTGTTTTCTTTAGTTTCTTTAGTGGATCAGGAAACAAAACAGGCATATATTTTAATTATTTGATAAACCTCTTAGGTCTGTTTTATTCTCAAGTTTTCCCTTCCATATTTTTCCTTGTGATTTCTTTTTTCTGGAGAGGTGTTATTGTGTTTTGAAGAACTGTGTTGTTTGTCTTACAGAGTTTATTACAGTCATTATTTTGCTGAGTACATCTCTGCTTTGCCTATTAACATAATCTTCTATCCCCTGTATTTCTTAGAAATTGGTAGTTAGATTAGTGGCTCATTCCCTCGTTAAATATTTGGTTACTCTGAGGTACAGTTTGTATAAGAAAGGCATGATAACTGATTTTTTCCCGTTGTTTGTCAGCTTCTAACCAACGATTTCCTTAGCAATCTCAAAGTTAACAAATGATTTTTTGGTACTATTATGAACATATAGATTTAAACATATTCTTGCTTAAAGCCATTTGAATATACTACTTTTGTTGGTAACCACTTTTTCTCATCTTTGGTCTATGAGACTATTCAACATGGCTCCTGAGTGCTTTTTTGACATGACTCTTTGAGAGCTTCTTGCTTTGTGGTATGAAAAGATGTTTTAGGTTCATCTTATACATTTCCTTGTTCCAGAACTAGAATAAACATGATAAAAACTATCTAAAAGCTCTGGGAATAAAACTATAGAATTTGACTGAAAAGTACAAAAGAAGCCTCAACTAAATAGATATATTTTACTTTTGCCAATAAATTAAAACCAAATTTATGAAATTACTGTATAAATTCAAAGCAATTATGTAATATACCAGCAGGAACTTGGAATTCTAAAGTTTAAAAGAACAGGAAATGTGCATTAATAGTCAAATCTTTGGAAAATTGTTCAAAAAATGTATATTATTCATATGATTGTATCATATATTACAAATTATATATACTTGATATGTACCAATAATATATGTTAAAATATATGAAAGGCTTTTCTAATTAAAGCAAACAAAAATACCACTGTTTTGCCAGAAGAATTAGTAAAAAGGAAAAAAATGTTTTAATGGAAATACAGCTTTATGATAAAATTGAAAATTCAAATCAACGGGAAAAGCATAGTTTATCTAATTTATCTATTAAATGCTCCTAAGGGAATTAACAATCAAGTTGGAAAAAATAATCCCTACCTCACACCTTATTCAAAAAAATTTCAAATGGATTATAAGTCAAAATGTATAAAACAAGTCTATAACACTACTAGAAGAAAACATTTTAAAAATCAAAGTATAAAAAAAAATCAAAGTATACATATACATTTTTTTAATGTTGATGTTCGGGGGGCTTTCCTAGCAAGAAACAATATTATATACACTAGAAAATTACACAAAAATCAAAACTTCTCTATGTCAGTGGATTTTATAATCAAAAAGACAAGCAAAGGACTGATAGTATCTGAAATTAATATAATAGAAAATATAATATCAGTTGTATATTGTCTACAAAAAAAATTTATTTTAAATATAAAAGAATAGAGAGAAAAAATTACAAAATAAATAGATATGGTCCATAAATCTGTAAATGACATTTAGACTATCTAGGAAGTAGAAAAATAAATGAGTTACTACATTTTATACATAAAATTGAATTAAATTCTTTGGGTTGATAATAACTATTATTACCATGAATATGGGGAAATGGGCCCTGAAATTCACTGCCAGTGAGACAGTAATTTGTATAGACTTTTTGAGGGAAATATAGTAGTACTGAATACAACTTTAGAGAAAATCATTGACTGAATAATTCCACGTTTGGGAATTTATCCTATAGATATAGGCATGTAACCTACATGCAACAAAGTTACATGTACAGCATATGTACCATAATACTGTTTGTCATACAAACACTGGAAACAACTTAAATATCTGACAGTAAGGGAATAACTAAATTATAGTGCATCCATACTATTTATTAAAATATGTGGTTAAATAGAGCAAGGAAATCTATAGCAGCTTGCAGAGAATTATATGCTAATCATTATTGTTAAGGAGAAAAAGCAAGCCACTGGAAAAATATATAGAATGCTCCCAGTTAAATATTTTTTTAAATGTATATATGTGCGAATACTCATATAGATATAAACCCATAGAAAAATCTGAATGGATACACACTAAGCTGTATACAGTGGATATTTCCAAGAAGAATAGTTTATGGAGAAGTAGGATTTCCTTTTTAGCTCTTTACACTTACTGAGTTTTTTTTTCACAAGTAGTATGCATCTTGAGTAATTAGAAAAAAAAATTATTTCCTCATGATAAAATTACTTTGAGATGAAGTTTTCAATTATTTTACAGCTTCAGTTTGGCTAGGACTGAAGGAAGAAGAAGATGTATGTTTTATGATTTATAGTAATCAAGCATTATCTGGATGCCCAAAAGTAATTATTTACTGAAAATTAGAAAGTAAAAGAAATAGAGTATGTTATATTGCCTCATAAGATTCTGCACTCTGAGCCCATATTTACTCTCAAAGAGATCTGCATCCACATCAGATTCTTTTGAGAGTCCAAGGAAAAGAAAATATCTTTTTTCCAAGGAGAAAAATACAAAAGGACACACACACACACACACACACACACACACACATAGATATTTCTTGCTGAGATATGAATTTAATGATCTCCATTCTAGAAACTGCTAGTATGGAAATTACTGTGCCTTGGACAAGTCACTTAATTTCTCCTAGCTTCCATTTTCTCAATAGTAAGATAAACAAAGAGAGGCAAAGAGAGAGATAAAAGAAGGAGAAGGAGGAGGAGAAGGAGGAGGGAAAAAAAGAGGAAGAAGAGGAGGAAGAAAAAGAATTGCTTCTTTCCCTTATTTTTTTTTAATTTGGAGTTTATTATAAAATTTTAAAATATAAAAATACCTGAAGAATAGTATAATAAGAACCCCATGTACCCATCACCTATCTTATGCATTTACCTACTCAAAGCCAATTTTGTTTCATTTGTATCTAATTCCCTTCCAATCTTCCTCTAGATTATTTTGAAGCAGATCCCAGACATCATACCATTGCATCTATAAATACTTCAGCATGTAGGTTTAAATGATGAATCAAGTATAAAATCATAATCACAAAACCAACATCTCACCTAAAAAGTTAATCACATCTCTCATTATTATTAAATATCCAATCAGAGTTCACATTTCCCTGACAGTTTTGTTTTTCACATATTTTTATGTTTATTTGATTGAATCAGATCAAAATAAAGACCACACATTGCAATTTTTTGGTATATCTCTTAAATTTATTTTAACGTAGATTCCCTTCCCTCAATCATCCTCCTCCCACACTTGCAATTTATTTATGGTAGAAACTATGCTGTTTGCCTTATAAGTTTACCACAGTCTGAATTTTATTGAATACATGTCTGTTGTGTCAATTACTAAGCTTCTCTGTTCCTTATATTTCCTGTAAATTGATGGTTAGACCCAAAGGCTTGATCAGATTCAGATTCAGTTGTTTGGAAAAGTTACTATATACATGGTATTATTTGCTGCTATCAGGAGCTACATAGTTTCTTGTTGTCTACCTTGTGAGCTGAGTCTCCATTCAGGTTCACTGCCTAGACTCTTAGACATGTACAGTCCTGAAAAAATTTAAGGTTTTATGTTGTAAAATTTGTTTTCACAAGTTGACGGCTTAGTACTAGTCTCTCCATTTTACTGTGGAAACATCTATGACTCAGATGTGTGAATAGTAGAGCCAAGATGAACCTAAACCTAAACAACAACCTAAACAACTCCATCTATCTCACTAAAATGCCAAAAATATTGTTACCCCACTCTCACTCTATTCCTCCATATACACAGTTATTTTTCTTTTAGAAAAAAAAATTTTTACACTTATTTAGGTATAAGGAATTTTATGCTCATCCCCAAACTAATTTGCTGGTGGGGTGGTGGTAGGAGCAGGGGGGACATATTCTGTCCTATATGGAAGAAAAGATGCATAGGTAATTTCTTATTACCTGTGGTAATATGTGGCAAGCACAAGTATGTGCTTATTCTTACATCCCTTTAAACCATGTGTATCATTCACAACAATTAATGTAAGTAATAGATAAAACAAAAGGAAGAAAAATATCCTACAACTGTGTCTATCTCAGTGTGGCTTCAATGAAGGACAGGGCAAAGTTATAGATCCTCTAAAGACCAATAACAAATATTTGGGGTATACTAGTAAAAAAATAAATAATATGTTTTCCAATTAAATTATGTTGGAATTAACACATAGAGTATCAGATCTACCATTCATCAGAAGAGAGTGACAAGTATGATTACTCTCTTTTCATCTTTGCTTTAAATTTTCATTTATTTATTCAGTAATTTACCTAACAAACAGGTATCGGTGTCTACTATTGTGGTAGATATTTTGCCAGGAGATTTACATAAATAATAAACAAAATTAATAATCTAGAAAGTAAAACAGCCAAACAACAACATAGATAAACCTTAAATTATAAGGAGAGGCAACTGACGTTATAAGAGAATATACTGGAGGACTTGACCTAGACTGGAAGATCAGAGACTGTTTTCCTGGATAAGAGGAAAGCCAAATTGCCACAGGTTGTGCAGTGAATGGAAAATAAGGAAAAATAAACATCTCTTTTCAAAAGTTTCCTGTAAATGGGAAAAGAAAGTAAAATCTGGGTTGAAGGATGAAAGATGTGTTGAACAGATAATATGGTGAGAGAATAGAAAGAAGTGCATTCCAGTGAGCATAAAAACACTGGGCAAAAGCCCTAGATCCACAAAGAGGAATCATGTGATGGTGGCTGGAGTATTTTAAAATTATGGGATGGGATATGAGATGAGACTGGAGAGTTAGAGAGTGACAGGATCAATCAGGCTTTATGTTGTCTGACTATATATCACAGTTTTCACTGATTATTCCAGGTTTATGTAAGTTGTTCTAACATATCTATTAATAGTCACCCCTTTCACTTTAAAAAGTGTCCCATTTTGGACACTTATTAGCTATATAGTACCCCTATTTATAGATCATCCTACAAAATTTATCCCAAGAACAACTGATTGAAAATGTTTAACCAAAGAAGTAGCATGATCAAACTTGATTGTAAAAAAAAAAATCTTTCTGGCTTCAACAATTGGATTGTGTTGTATGGGGTACAAGACCTTGGAGGACTAGTTAGTGGTTCTTGAAGAAGTTCAGGCAAGAGTTGAAAATGACTTTGACAAAAGTGATGCCTTACACATAGAGAGCTGGATTGATTTGAGTGATATTTAGGATACTAGATAAAGAGAATTGGTGATATATTGAAAATGGGTATCAGAGACAAGGAGGAAGCATTATTAAGGATTGATATCCAGGTTTTCTTTTTCTGTGTGTTGGGTGATGCTACAAAGTTGTGGTACAAAAATAGGAAAGAAGGAGTGTGACCAAGATGGAGGAATAGGAAGAGGCTGAGCTCATCTCCTCCCACAGGCACACCAAAATTACAACTATTTACAGAGCAACTATTTAATAGAATTTCCTGAAGACTAGCTGAAAATATTTTCCACAAGTAAAGATACAAGGAAGGAACCACAATAAGATGGATAGGAGGAGCAGAGATATGGTATAATCAAAACCCATGCCACTGGGTAGAAGACCTATAAATAGGAGGATTATCACAATTGCACAGGTTCTCACCAAGGAGCAAGGGATTCAAGCTCCACATTGGGCTCCGCAGCTGTGGGGTCCTGCACCAGGAAGTTGAGTTCCCTGGAAGTCTGGCTTTGAAAGTCAGCAGGGCTTGCATACCAGAAAGATGGATGGCTATAAGAAACAGAGACTCTGCTTTTAAAGGACGTTCACAAAACCTCACACACTCCTAGTCCTAGTGCAGGGGCAGTGATTTGACAAGAGCCTGAGTCACACCCATTTGCTGATCTTAGAGAGCTTCCCAGAGAGTCAGAAAGCAACTGGGACTCTCCCTTGGGACATAGATGCTGGCAACATTCATTTTTGGGAATTCATTTTACCAGGAGAACACTAAAGCTGGCAAATGCCATTTAGGAGTCCACCCTGTAGCCACTTAGACCAGGTCCTTACCTGCCTACCAGCAGGCTGGTACCAGCCCTGGGAACAACTGGGTCCCATGGTTAGCCACATTGGCATCCAAACTCTCCACCTGCAGGTGGGCACCAGCCCCAGGTCCGCCAGACTGTGCAGCCAGCCATGCTGGAACCTGGCCCCCAAGCACCAGTGGACTGGCAGCTACCACACAAGGCAGGGCCTGGTAGCCAACTGGGCTAGGGCCCAGCCCCACCTACCAGTAGTCAGCCCCACCACAACAGAAAGGCCCATGCAACCCATGTAGGGACACCTCTAGAGCCTATAGCTCTGGTACTAGTGGGGAGTATGCTGCTGGCTCCATAGGACACCTCCTACATTAGGCCACTTCTCCAAGATTAGGAAACATAACTGACCTAACAATTATATAGAAATAAACACAGAGAATTAGGCAAAATGAGGAGACAGAAGAATATGTTCCAAATGAAGGAACAAGACAAAACTTCAGAAGAACTAAGCAAGACAAATATAAGCAATCTACTTGATAAAGAGTTCAAGGTAATGATCACAAAGATACTCAACAAATTTGGAAGAAGAATGATGAACACAGTGAGAAGTTTAACAAAGAGTTAGAAAATATAAAGAAGAACCAAACGGACCTGAAGAACACAATAAATGAAAATTTAAAAAGTACATTAGAAGGAATCACCAGTAGATTAGATGATGCAGAGAACTGTATCAATGAACTGGAAGATAGAGTAGTGGAAATCACACAAGTGGAATAAAAAAGAGAAAAAAAATTTAAAAAGATAATTTAAGAGACTTCTGGGAAAACATCAAGTGTACTAACTTGCATTATAGGGGTCCCAGGTGGAGAAGAGAAAGAGAAAGGGGCAGAGAACTTATTTGAAGAAATAATAGCTAGAAACTTCCCTAACCTGGACAAGGAAGCAGAAATCCAGGTCCAAGAAGCACAGAGATTCCCAAACAATATGAATCCAAAGAGGTCCAAACAAGCCACATTAAAATTAAAATGGCAAAAATTAAAGATAAAGAGAGAATCTTAAATACAGCAAGAGAAAAGTAACTAGTTACATATGAGGAAACTCCCATATGTAGGTAGGCCAGAAGGAAGTGTCACAATATATTCAAACTGATGAAAGGAAAACTTACAACCAAGAATACCCTATCTTAAAAGGCTATCATTCAGATTTGAGGGAGAGAGAAAGTGTTTTACAGACAAGCAAAAACTAAGAGTTCAGCACCATTAAGGCAGACTTACAAGAAATGTTAAAGGGACTTCTCTAAGTGAAAAATAAAAGACCACAAGTAGAAATATGAAAATTATTAAAAGAAAAATCTCATTGGTAAAGGCAAACATACAGTAAGGGTAGTAGATTAACCATTTATAAAGCTATTAGTAATGTTAAAAGACAACAGTAGTAAAATCATCTATATCCACAGCAAGGAAACTATCAGGAAAACTAAAAGACACCCTATTAAATGGGAGAAGATATTTATAAACAATATATCTGATAAAGGGGTTTATATCTAAATATGCCAAGAAGTCATACAAATCAACATTCAAAAAACAAACAATCCAATTAAAACATGGGCAGAGGACCTGCATAGACATTTTTCCAAAAAAGACACACAGATGGCCAAAAGACATATGAAAAGATGCTCAACTTTACTAATCATCAGGGAAATGCAAATCGAAATCACAATGAGATTTCATCTCACATCTGTTAGAATGGCTATCATCAAAAAGACAACAAGTAACAAGTGTTGGCAAGGATGTGGAGAAAAGGGAACATTTGTGCAATGTTGGTGGGAATGTAAATTGGTACAACCACTATAGAAAAAAAATGTATGAAAGTTTCTCAAAAAATTAAAAATAGAACTACCATATGATCCAGGAATTCTATTTCTGGATATCTTTCTTAAGAAAAAAAATACTAATTCGAAAAGACATATGCACCTCTCTGTTCATTGCAGCATTATTTACAATAGCCGAGATATGGAAACAACCTAAATGCCCACAGATAGATGAATGGATAAAAAGATGTGATACACACACACACACAGAATATTATTCAGCCATACAAAAAGAATGAAATCTTTCCACTTGCAACAACATGGATGGACCTAGAGAATTTTATGCTATGTGAAATAAGTCAGACAGAGAAAGACAAATACCATATGATTTCACTTATATATAAAATCTAGAAAACAAAACAACAAATTATAACAAAACAGAAATAGATGCAGAGAACAAGCTAGTTATTGCCAGAAGGGAGGGGGTGGGGGATGAGTGAAATAGTTGAGGGAGATTAACAGGTGTAAATGTCTTGTTATATAGTAAAAAAGTAATGGGGATGTAATGTACAGCATAGGGAATATAATCAATAATATTTTAATAAGTTTTTTGTATTATGACAGATGGAATCTAGACTTATCACAATGACCATTTTTAATGTATAAAATATCAAATCACTGTATTATACACCTGAAACTAATGTAATGTTGTAAGTAAATTATACTTCAATAAAAACATAAAGGAAGCAGATAATGGGCTCAATTAGATTTGCATTTTTGCCAGATTGGTGAGTTGAACAAGCTAAAGAACAAGGATGTTACAGATATTAACATGACTCTTACTTAAGTAGGAACCATGGAATGTAAGCTGGATAAGGAGGACAGAAAAGAAGGGAGAAAGCTAATGGATTAGGAATGAGCTCAGGACTCAATGGCCTGGAAGCCCTTGTGATACCAAAGAAATATCATAACTGGACAAATTGATCAAGCAAGCTGGAATGCTATGAACTTTCTTTGAAGAGCCAAAGTCTTAATGATGACAAGATAGTGAGTATGACTTCAGGAATGTGTGACCAAGAGGACCAACTCCTCCGATCCACTCACATCTCATCTAAAACTTCACCTTTTCTCTCCTGGATTAATGAAGCACTCTAGCTGTTCTCCTTACTTCTACACATATAATACTTTATTCCTCTTATCATAGACTAATCTATTTTCTGTACTTCAACCAGAGTAATCCTTTTAAAATGTAAATCATCTTATATGTCTCTTGATAAAAACTCTCCAAAGACTTCTTAGAATAAGTTCAAAATTGCTTCCACCTGTAAGGCCATATGTATCTGTCTTCTGGTTACCTCTCCAATTTCATTCTGTCACTCTTTTCCTCTGTTCCAAGAGTAGGCTTCTTGCTCTCTCTAAAACATAAGCAAGTACTGCTTCAGGTACGATACTCTTGCTGTTCCGTTGGTTCCCTTCCAAGATGTTGATCACCCCTTAGATCACTGAAATCTTTGCTTAAATGTCACTCCTCAGAGTCCTTTCCTGACCACTCTATCTAAAGTAGCATTCTTTGTGTCTTTGTAATATTTCATTTCACATCATTTAAATACCTGACATTATATTACATAGTTATTTATTATATTTCAAGTCTTTTCCAGTGAAATGTAAACTCTTTAAGGGTGGAAGATTTTTAGTTCACTGCATGTGAAGATCAGGAGCTTGATGAATATTTATTGTCTATAATCCCGAGTAGGAAATAAGGAGATCAAGAACTGAACACCCGGGTTTTGAAAGGGTAACCACAGGCATGTTGAGGTTCCCCAAACTGGACAAAAGATATCAGGTATGTGAACAGTGGCAGGGAACTAAATAAAAGACAGTAATAAAGAAGGGAAGAAGATTTTTATATCTCAGTGTGTTATTGTTTCAGTAGTTTAGTAGTCAAGCTAAATTTTGTTGGCTCTCATACACTTTGTATTTTCCTCCTACAAATGATTCAGGCTTTTGTTCAGAATTAATAAATATGAGTACATATTTACCTTGTGTATGATTTATTACACATCTTCATATGGAGTTCTTCAGATGGAGTTCTTTAAGCATTAATCATTAAGGACATTTTCATACAAGAGCAAGTGACTCTCAAAAAGGACTGCTTGAGAGACCTTCAAGATGGCGGAGGAGTAAGACGTGGAGGTCACCTTCCTTCCCACAAATACATCATAAATACATCTACATGTGGAACACCTACTACAGAACACCTACTGAACGTTGGTAGAAGACCTCAGACTTCCCAAAAGGCAAGAAACTCCCCACGTACATGGTTAGGGCAAAAGAAAACAGAAAAAACAGAGACAAAAGAATAGGGACAGGATCTGCACCTCTAGGAGGGAACTGTGAAGGAGGAAAAGTTTCCACACCCTTGGAAGCCCCTTCACTGGTGGAGATGGTGGGTGCAGGGGGGAAGCTTCAGAGCCATGGGGGAGAGTGCAGCAATAGGGGTGCAGAGGGTAAAGCAGAGAGATTCCCACACAGAGGATTGGTACCGACCAACACTCACCAGCCTGAGAGGCTTGTCTGCTCACCCACTGGGGCAGGTGGGGGCTGGGAGCTGAGGCTCTGGCTTCGGAGGTCAGATCTCAGGGAGAGGACTGGGGTTAGCTGCATGAACACAGCCTGAAGGGCACTAGTGCACCACAGCTAGCCAGGAGGGAGTCTGGGAAAAAGTCTGGAACTGCCTAAGAGGCAAAAGATGATTATTTAGTGGTGTGCGAGGAGAGGGGATACAGAGCACCGACTAAATGAGCTCCAGAGATGGGCACAAGCCACGGCTTTCAGCACGGACACCAGAGAAGGGTATGAAACGCTAAGGCTGCTGCTGCAGCAAGCAAGAATCCTGTGTGCAAGCAGAGGTCACTACCCACACCTCCCTTCCTGGGAGCCTGTGCAGCCCGCCACTGCCAGGGTCCCGTGATCCAGGGACAACTTCCCCAGGAGAACACACGGCATGCCTCAGGCTATTGCAATGTCATGCCAGTTTCTGCAGCCGCAGGATTTCCCTGCATTCTGTACCCCTCCTTCCCACTGGCCTGAGTGAGCCAGAGCCCCCTAATCAGCTGCTACTTTAACCCCGTCCTGTCTGAGCAAAGAATGGATGCCCTCAGGCGACCTACATGCACAGGAGGGGCCAAATCAAAAGCTGAACCCCAGGAGCTCTGCGAACAAAGAAGAGAGAGGGAAATTTCTTCCAGAAGCCTCAGGAGCAGCGGATTAAATCTCCACAATCAACTTGATGTACCCTGCGTATGTGGAATACCTGAATAGACAACGAATCATCCCAAAATTGAGGTGGTGGACTTTGGGAGCAACTGTAGACTTGGGGTTAGCTTTCTACATCTAATTTGATTCTGGTTTTACGTTTATCTTAGTTTAGTATTTAAATTTTTTTATCATTGGTAGATTTGTTTATTGATTTGGTTGCCCTCTTCCTTTTTGTTATATATAGATATATATTTTTTCTTTTTCTCTTTTTGTGAGTGTGTATGTGTATTCTTCTTCGTGTGATCTTGTCTGTATAGCATTGCTTTTACCATTTGTCCTAGGGTTCTGTCTGTCTATTTTTGTTTTTGTTTTTTTGTATAGTTTTTAGGGCTTGTTACCACTGGTGGATTTGTTTTTTGGTTTGGTTGCTCTTTTCTTTCTTTCTTTCTTTTTTTTCTTACTTTAAAACTTTTTATTTTTAATAATTATTTTTAATTTTTTATTTTAATAACTTTATTTTATTTTACTCTATTTTATTTTAACTTATTTTTTTCTTTCTTTCTTTTTTTTTTTCTCCCTTTTCTTCTGAGCCGTGTGGCTGACAGGGTCTTGGAGCTCTGGCTGGGTGTCAGGCCTGTGCCTCTGAGGTGGGAGAGCAGAGTTCAGGACATTGGTCCAACAGAGACACCCCGGCTCCATGTACTATCAAATGGTGAAAGTTCCCCAGGGATCTCCATCTCAACAAAAAGACCCAGCTCCACTCAACAACCAGCAAGCTACAGTGCTGGACACCCTATGCTAAACAACTAGCAAGAGAGGAACAGAACCCCAGCCATTAGCAGAGAGGTTGCCTAAAATCATAATAAGGTCACAGACACCCCAAAACACACCACCAGACGTGGTCCTACCCACCAGAAAGGCAAGATCCAGTCTCATCCACCAAAACACAGGCACCAGTCCCCTCCACCAGGAAGCGTACACAACCCACTGAACCAAATTACACACTGGGGGCAGACACCAAGAACAATCAGAACTACAAACCTTCAGCCTGCACAAAGGGGACCCCAAACATAATAAGTTAAGCAAAATGAGAAGACAGAGTAATACACAGCAGATGAAAGAGCAAGGTAAAAACCCAACAGATCAAACAAATGAAGAGGAAATAGGCAGTCTACCTGAAAAAGAATTCAGAGTAATGATAGTAAAGATGATACAAAATCTTGGAAATAGAATGGAGAAAATACAAGAAACATTTAACAAGGACCTAGAAGAACTAGAGAGCAAGCAAACAATGAAGAACAACAAAATAAATGAAATAAAAAAATCTCTAGAGGGAATCAATAGCAGAATAACAGAGGCAGAAGAACGGATAAGTGACCTGGAAGATAAAATAGTGAAAATAACTATCACAGAGCAGACTAAAGAAAAAAGAATGAAAAGAATTGAGGACAGTCTCAGAGACCTCTGGGACATCATTAAACGCACCAACATTCAACTTATTGGGATCCCAGAAGGAGAAGAGAAAAAGGAAGGAACAGAGAAAATATTTGAAGAGATTATAGTTGAAATCTTCCCTAATATGGGAGAGGAAATAGTCAATCAAGTCCAGGAATGCAGAGAGTCCCATACAGGATAAATCCAAGGAGAAACATGCCAAGACACATATTAATCAAACTATCAAAAATTAAATACAGGGTAAAAATATTAAAAGTACCAAGGGAAAAACAGCAAATAACATACAAGGGAAGCCACATAAGGTTAACAGCTGATCTTTCAGCAGAAACTCTGCAAGCAAGAAGGCAGTGGCAGGACATATTTAAAGTGATGAAAGGGAAAAATGTACAACAAGATTACTCTACCCAGAAAGGATCTCATTCAGATTTGACAGAGAATTTAAAACTTTACAGACAAGAAAAAGCTAAGAGAATTCAGCACCACCAAACCAGCTTTACAGCAAATGCTAAGCGAACTCCTCTAGGCAGAGAACACAAAAGAAGGAAAAGACCTACCATAACAATCCCTGCAAAATTTAAAAAATGGTAATAGTAACATACATATTGATAACTACCTTAAATATAAATGGATTAAATGCTCCAACCAAAAGACATAGACTGGCTGAATGGATACAAAAACAAGACCCATATATATGCTGTCTACAAGAGACCCACTTCAGACCTAGGGACACATACAGACTGAAAGTGAGGGGATGGAAAAAGATATTCCATGCAAATGGAAACCAAAGAAAACTGGAATAGCAATTCTCATATCAGAGAAAATAGACTTTAAAATAAAGACTATTACAAGAGACAAAGAAGGACACTACTTAATGATCAAGGGATCAATCCAAGAAGAAGATATCACAATTGTAAATATTTATGCACCCAACATAGGAGCACCTAAATGCATAAGGCAAATGCTAACAGCCTTAAAAGGGGAAATCGACAGTAACAACATCATAGTAGGGGACGTTAACACCCCACTTTCACCAATGGCCAGATCAACCAAAATGAAAATATATAAGGAAACTCAAACTTTAAATGATACATTAAACAAGATGGACTTAATTGATATTTATAGGACAGTCCATCCAAAAAGAACAGAATACACTTTCTTCTCAAGTGCTCATGGAACAGTCTCCAGGATAGACCATTTCTTGGGTCACAAATCAAGCTTTGCTAAATATAAGAAAATTGAAATCATATCAAGTATCTTTTCTGACCACAACGCTATGAGACTAGATATCAATTACAGGAAAAAATCTGTAAAAAATACAAACACATGGAGGCTACACAATACACTAGTAAATATTCAAGAGATCACTGAGGAAATCAAAGAGGATATCAAAAAATACATAGAAACAAATGACAATGAAAACACGATGTTCCAAAGCCTATGGGATGTAGTGAAAGCAGTTCTAAGAGCGAAGTTTATAGCAATGAAATCCTACCTCAAGAAACAAGAAACATCGCAAATTAACAACCTAACCTTACACCTAAAGCAATTAGAGAAAGAAGAACCAAAATACCACAAAGTTAGCAGAAGGAAAGAAATCATAAAGATCAGATCAGAAATAAATGAAAAAGAAATGAAGGAAACAATAGCAAAGATCAACAAAACTAAAAGCTGGTTCTTTGAGAAGATAAACAAAATTGATAAACCATTAGCCAGACTCATCAACAGAAAAAGGGAGAAGACTCAAATCAATAGAATTAGAAATGAAAAAGGAGAAGTAACGACTGACACTGCAGAAATACAAAGGATCATGAGAGATTACTACAAGCAACTATATGCCAATAAAATGGACAACCTGGAACAAATGGACAAATTCTTAAAAAAGAAGACTCTTCCAAAGACTGAACCAGGAAGAAATAGAAAATATAAACAGACCAATCACAAGCACTGAAATTGAGACAATGATTAAAAATCTTCCAACAAACAAAAGCCCAGGACCAGATGGCTTCACAGGCAAATTCTATCAAACATTTAGAGAAGAGCTAACACCTACTTTTCTCAAACTCTTCCAAAATATTACAGAGGGAGGAACACTCCCAAATTCATTCTATGAGGCCACCATCACCCTGATACCAAACCAGACAAAGTTGTCACAAAGAAAGAAAACTACAGGCCTATATCACTGATGAACATAGATACAAATATCCTCAACAAAATACTAGCAAACAGAATTCAACAGCATATTAAAAGGATCGTACACCATGATCAAGTGGAGTTTATCCCAGGAATGCCAGGATTCTTCAATATTTGCAAATCAATCAATGTGATACACCATATTAACAAATTGAAGGAGAAAAACCATATGATCATCTCATTATATGCAGAAAAGCTTTTGACAAAATTCAGCACACATTTATGACAAAAACTCTCCAGAAAGTAGGCATAGAGGGAACTTACCTCAATATAATGAAGGCTAAGTATGACAAACCCATAGCCAACATCATTCTCAATGGTGAAAAACTGAAACCATTTCCTCTAAGATCAGGAACAAGACAAGGTTGTCCACTCTCAGCACTATTATTCAACATCCTTTTGGAAGTATTAGCCACAGCAATCAGAGAAGAAAAAGAAATAAAAGGAATCCAAATTGGAAAAGAAGAAGTAAATCTGTCACTGTTTGCAGTTGACATGATACTATACATAGAGAAGCCTAAAGATGCTACCAGAAAACTACTAGACCTAATCAATGAATTTGGTAAAGTAGCAGGATCCAAAATTAATGCACAGAAATCTCTTGCATTCCTGTACACTAATGATGAAAAATCTGAAAGAGAAATTAAGAAAACACTCCCATTTACCATTGCAACAAAAAGAATAAAATACCTAGGAATAAACTTACCTAAGGAGACAAAAGATCTGTATGCAGAAAACTATAAGACACTGATGCAAGAAATTAAAGATGATACAAACAGATGGAGAGATATACCATGTTCTTGGATTGGAAGAAGCAGCATTGTGAAAATGACTGTACTACCCAAAGCAATCTACAAATTCAATGCATTCCCTACCAAAATACCAATGGCATTTTTCACAGAACTAGAACAAAAAATTTCACAATTTGTATGGAAACACAAAAGATCCCGAATAGCCAAAGCAGTCTTGAGAAAGAACAATGGAGCTGGAGGAATCAGGCTCCCTGACTTCAGACTATACTACAAAGCTATGGTAGTCAAGACAGTATGGTACTGGCACAAAAACAGAAATATAGATCAATGGAACAGGATATTAAGCCCAGAGATAAACCCATGAACATATGGTCACCTTATCTTTGATAAAGGAGGCAAGAGTATACAATGGAGAAAAGGCAGCCTCTTCAATAAGTGGTGCTGGAAAAACTGGACAGCTACATGTAAAAGAATGAAATTAGAAGACTCCCTAACACCATACACAAAAATAAACTCAAAATGGATTAAAGACCTAAATGTAAAGCCAGACACTATAAAACTCTGAGTAAAACAGAGGCAGAACGCTCTATGACATAAATCACAGCAAGATCCTTTTTGACTCACCTCCTAGAGAAATGGAAATAAAAACAAAAATAAACACATGGAACCTACTGTGGCTTAAAAGCTTTTGCACAGCAAAGGAAACCATAAAGAAGACGAAAAGACAACCCTCAGAATGGGAGAAGATATTTGCAAGTGAAGCAACTGACAAAGGATTAATCTTTCAAATTTACATGCAGCTCATGCAGCTCAATATCAAAAAAACAAATAATCCAATCCAAAAATGGGCAACAGACCTAAATAGACATTTCTCCAAAGAAGACATGCCGATTGCCAACAAACACAAGAAAACATGCTGAACATCACTAATTATTAGAGAAATGCAAATCAAAACTACAATGAGGTATCACCTCACACCAGTCAGAATGGCCATCATCAAAAAATCTACAAACAATAAATGCTGGAGAGGGTGTGAAGAAAAGGGAACTCTCTTACACTGTTGGTGGGAATGTAAATTGGTACAGCCACTATGGAGAACAGTACAGAGGTTCCTTAAAAACCTAAAAATAGAACTACCATATGACCCAGCAATCCCACTACTGGGCATATACCCTGAGAAAACCATAATTCAAAAGAGTCATGTATCACAATGTTCATTGAAGCACTATTTACAATAGCCAGGTCATTGAAGCAACCTATGTGTCCATCGACATATCAATGGGTAGAGAAGATGTGGCACATATATACAACAGAATATTACTCAGCCATAAAGAAACGAAATTGAGTTATTTGTAGTGAGGTGGATGGACCTAGAGTCTGTCATACAGAGTGAAGTAAGTCAGAAAGAGAAAAACAAACACCGTACGCTAACACATATATATGCAATCTAAAAAAACAAGAAAATGGTTCTGACGAACATAGTGGCAAGAAAGGAATAAAGATGCAGACGTAGAGAATGGACTTGAGGACACGGGGAGGGGGAACGGTAAGTTGGGACGACGTGAGAGAGTGGCAGGGACATATATACACTACCAAATGTAAAATAGATAGCTAGTGGGAAGCAGCCAGATAGCACAGCGAGATCAGCTCGATGCTTTGTGAACACCTAGAGGGGTGGGATAGGGAGGGTGGGAGGGAGACGCAAGAGGGAGGAGATATGGGGATATATGTATATGTATAGCTGATTCACTTTGTTATAAAGCAGAAACTAACACACAATTGTAAAGCAATTATACTCCAATAAAGGTGTTAAAAAAAAAAGGACTGTTTGTCTCTGTGCAGAAGCTATAGGTATTTTATTAATTGAATTTAAAAGCTTTTAAACATAAATCTCACTGAAGTTGTTTTGTATTACATTCATATTTTGTATGTTATAGCAACATGTAAAATCCTTCCCTTTCCTTTACAAAAAAATGTATTGACCTTTTTCACTTTTAAATAGTTGGTTGAATCCATTATGACTCTTTAACTGCCAGTAAGAGGACACTCAGTCAAGTGATTTGAATAGAAAGATAATTTATGGAATCAAAAACTGAAAAATCTCAGTAATCATATTTTAAATAATATTTTAAAATATGGTCTTGACCCAGGATTTCACATGGTTCTCTCCTTACCCTCTATTTGCTGCATTACCATACTCCTTGTCAGTTGCAGTCTCACATAATTTTGAATAGCAAAAGTTATGCTGGAGAAGAAAACTTGACTTTTTCAGTGATCCTGGTAAATATCTTTCACATTATATTTCATTAGGTTGGATTGGTACCCGTGCAGAACCTTGATTCAATCACATTGGCCAGGGGATGTGAGGCTCTTACTGGTTAGCCATGCCCCACTACCCAGTCCCCACTCCCCATTTCATGCACACTCTTGAACACGAGAAGAGTCAATGCATCAAAACACATGGAATGATAATGGAGTAGAGGTCTGTCCCCAAAGGAAAATAACAGTACTATTACCAAAAATGGGGGAGTGTGAGAGGGAAGGAGTGGGTGCTGAATAACAAAAACCACAGCCCATTAGAAATTCTTCCAAACATGATTTTAGGCTGGTAATATCATATTCATATATAATAAAAAGAACATTTAATACTCTGCCTTTGAATTCCTTACATTAAAATACAGGGATTAAATTGAAAAAAAATCTGTTTATCTGAGAAAAATGTATTCATTAACCTGCTTTGTGATAGAAATGTACACAAAATTTAAACTTTTATTATGCTAGAATAAATGGACTTTGAATGAAAGAACTAAACCCACTTTGAATTATGGGATTTTTGTTGTTGTTGTTCTAATGCCTCTTTAACCCACCCAGACCTGGGTTTCCTCTCTTCTTAGATGATTTGATGATTTATTCCTCAGCTCTAGTTTCACATTTCATTTTTATGAGACTTTGTTCTTGCTTTGGAATTTTGACAAATGCTGTATTAAAGCTTTAATTTAGAAAGAACTTAAATATTTGTATCATTAAGTTATACCACCCAAGAGTTCCATATTTCTCTTCATTTATTAAATCCTTCTTCCATATCAAGTAATAAGAATGTTCGTTTTTTTATACAATTCTCTTTCTTAATTTAAATTAATTTCTAGATGTTTTGTGATTAACTTATCCTTAGTTTTGAGTTGTTTATAAGTAGGTGTTTTCACTGGTTATTATGATACATAGAATAATTGGTAACTTTTGCATATTTATATACAACATACTTTTCTAGTCATGCTAATGGATTTCTAGTAATCCTAATGTTTTCAGAGAATTCTCTAGGGTAATCATGGAATATAATTATGTGATATGAAAATACTGAGGAGGAGTTTATAGTGCCAGAAAGATGGCATTGGGTCTTTTGCAGAGGGGCTACAACATTGGACCACACTTTCTTTTCCTTCTTTTCATTTGGGAATACTACCAAAGAATGCTGATAATAGACAGTTCCTACATGGTGAATCCTGGACACCATAGCAGCTCTTTTCTTCTGTCTCTATTTAGTTCCAGTAGTGCCTTTATTGACCTCCTTTCCTCCCGAAGTTTCCATGACTTCTCCCAGTACAGATATGAACCTTTACATAAGGTCTAGGACATACACTGTTCACTGCTATAGGTAAGCAGATTTTTTCCATTTATGTGCATCTTTGCATCCTCCATTTGACAAGTCCTATTTCTGTCATGTTACTAATTTTGTCTAAGAAGATGTAAATAAATTACCTTTATTATTTCTGCAATAAGATACTGCTCATGCAGTTCATCCAAACTTAAAGGTGGGAGCAAAAGTTGTTTGTATGTTTGTTGCTAAGACAAAAATCAAGGCTTTGAAGAGAAACAGTTTTTACTTATAGATTATTCTGATCCCATGAGAGTCTTTGGCTGGTATCATTTAAATCAAAGAATTTAAATATGAATGTGGTCACATATTTCCTTTTTAATAATTTTTTTCCTCAAGAAATTCTGATTAAGTTGTCATCAGTTATAACACTTACCTTAAAATTTATGCTTCAAAAATTGCAATCAAGGAATTTTACTCAGAACTTGGCAGCTAGAGTATATGAATATGCAATTATCTCATTTGATTATCCATCTTTTCAATAGAGATTAACAAATTTTCATAAGTTATCATCATATCAATAATTCTATCTGCTCAGTATCACCTTTGTACTTTTCAGCTAGCATTGGTTATGAGAGCTATTTGAAAGTTCACTATTTACTAACAAAATCTGTGTGGGAAGAATCTAGCATCTTTGTGTGTATGTGTGTGGAATCTGATTAATATAAATGACCTGTTATTCAAGAAAAAATATAACCTTGAAATGTTGTTGCAGCTTATAAATTTGTTTCCTTCAAATAAATTCAATATTTTTAGGCTTTGACAGAAAATTGTCCAAAAATTCCTTCCAGCAATTTGTTTTTCCCAAAAGAAGACTGGGAATATGTGAATTAAGTTAATTGTTTGGCCCAGCATTCAATCTTAAATATAATGAACTGCAAATTCAGCATGGGTCTTTCTGCTGAATACCCCAAATTCAGTTATTTTAATCTTAAGATACCCCACTGAAGAGGTTGTTTAATTCTATGCAAAAAAAAAAAGGATGAGAAATATCTATGACAGTTTATCTTTCTAGGAGAGGGACAGGATTTATTCACCTGCAGATGTTTCCTGCCCTCTCTCTCCTCTACCAATACTGCTCAGGTCTATCTTAGCCCACTCAGCTTCCCCTCCATTAAAGGAGAGTTTTAGGAGATAACCAGCTGCTGGGCTTTGGTAATGTAGAATATGAAGAATGGGTAGGGAAAATCTAGATGGCTGGGTGGTGGCGGAGGAGAGGAAGGGAGCAGTAGAGCAAAAGCCAGGACCACTCCTGTCTCTTGCTGGGGTTTGAAGAGTTGAAGAAGGGAGTGAAGAATTCAACAAATTATAACCCCAGTTCGGCTTCAGGGTGTGACAGAATTGGATTTTAGGAAAAACTATTGTGGATTAGAAATTGTACCTTTTAATAGTACAGGGAGTATTTTAGAATTTGATTAGAACTCATTAGTGTATTAGATTTATAGATTAGTAAGTTAGAACTCAATTTTAAAAATGATATTTGATTTCTTTGACAATTTTAGACTCCTTTCATAGAAGTATAAGGCTCTCTGGTTCTCTGCCTTACAAATTCTACCTGCTTGGCCTCTAGGTTCCAAGCTCTGTCTCCTGAGTTGGGCAGTCATCTGGGCTGTGCCTGAGTTCCTTCTATGAGCCATGTCCTGGAAGCTCTGTCCTGGCAGGAAGCTGGAGTCCTCCTAAAGGTTACTTCCTTTGTTTTCTGTCTCTCAAGGATCACCATCCTGAACTGTCTGTGGTCCACTGCCTGAAAACTGTTGTTTCATATATTTTGTCTGTTTTTTTCAGTTATTAAAGGTGGGAGAGTAAATCCAGTAACCCCTCATGTCCAAAAGTATGCAGTCTTCTTTTTCATTAACTTTCAGTAGAGAGGAATGCCTTCAGTGCAATTGTAATCTGATTTAAAATAACCTCCTCAGAGGCAACATTTATCAGGATCAAATGACTACGTTACTACATTACTCCATTCACAGGCTTATTCTGCGCTATAGTTCTTCACCAAAATGCTGCTTTGAGCATAACAAGAGGGCACCTTTTGTTATCTCCCTAATTTCTATATTCCATAATACTTTTTTTATGCTTTATTTATTTGTTCATACCTTCATTTTCTTTTTTAGAGAATTCACAAGTTAAAAGTACACAATATTTATTTAGTCCCAGATGTGTCTCTGTGGGAGGGGAAGTGAATTGTTTTCTGTGTATCTCAACACCCCTACATACACACAAAGACAAACATAGTTATTCATCCTGGGACCATGAACAATGACATGCAATACATAGTGATGTTTATCCACCTAAAATGATTTTTTTGCTTATTAACTATCTACAGTATGAGGTGTTGGTTCTGTCTGTACCTCAGTTCTCCATGATCCTTCATCTTGCTCAGCATCACAGTGTTTTGTAACCAAGAAATGTAACTCATCCACACTTGTCAGTTTAGAATTTTTCCCATTTTCTTGTAAGTGGTGTATAACTTTTTCTTCATCTGATTTAAAGCCATTTCCAAGATATCCTAGACTCACTCATGTCCTTTTTCTTCCCTGTGTTAAGCTACTTTCCCTCCATTTAGAAAGCTTTGCAACATCTTCTACTTTGAAAGTGCTTTATGTCTTCTACTTTGTGTTCCCTCCAAATTCCTTCCTCAGGTTTAATAAGATCACTTTCTTTCTTCATTTGAAACCTGAATTCTTTCTCATATACAAAATCTTTTACCAACCAGAGGAGCCACTTTATCTTAATAGGGGTTCCTACAAATGCCATTATGTTTACTCAAAAACCTAGTTTATACTATACTTCTATGCAATATGAGCATTTAATTATATATATATGTATATATATATGTGTGTGTGTATATGTATATATATATTTTTTTCAGTGTTTGGGATCTTTTCTGCTTGTATGTCTGTAAGTTGCCCACAAATCTATCTACAAACTGTCTGAGAATGTAGGATGTGCTACTGACATTATTGTGTCTGCCTAGCTCTGAATACTTTACCGCCACATATAAAAAAACACTTAAAAAGTAAAACTATAAAGCCCTTGATGATGCCAATACATTCACAGTTGGGTCTTCTCTTGTACAAAATTAACAACACCTCAATAAGTGATCTATTTTAACATGTACAGAATTCTCTGAGGAAAAAAATAACAGATGGAATGGGGAATGTAAGTGGAAAAATGTGGCAGTACAATGAACACTCCAGCATGCATTTTAAATAATTTACACAAATCTGTTCCAATTTGTGAGCCAGAATAAAAATAACACCATTTGTCAAATAAAAGTTAAAACTTTGTTGGAAATTATAAGCCTGATTTATATATCATACTGTTAGATTTGCCATTATTAATCATACCATGATGGCAATAATCTAAGTATAAACATGCCCTCTTTTACAGCTGCACAATTGTCTTAATTGGTACTAATTTCCCTCCAATTGCAGTATCATTTGTTTTCCTTGGTGTGGAAAAGCAGAATGAGTTTGCTTTCTGTATAAATTCACTGAGGAAAATAAGCAGAAGGCCCTGTTTTGCTAGCAAATAAATTTCTTGCTCCCCACATGTGATGACAAGTTCTGGGATTGGAGGTGGACCTAGGTAATATTATTACATGTGCTTTGTTGGATTTCACATTTTCTGTGGGTTTGGAATAGGCAGTAATTAGTCTTGAGAATATGTTTGAAAATAAATTAATTCCATGTTTCCTGGTGTGGTTAGGCTTGACAACCATAATATTTTCATTGAATTTTGTTTTTGTTTAATGTCGTTTGTTTCTAGTAAAATAAATACACTAAGCTTATATACCATGTAGAAACAAAGAAACCACAAAAACCTTTATTAATGGATGGTGCATAAAGGATTTTGTGACTTAGTTCTAAGTGACCTCAGGTTTTTAAAAGTTCAGGGAGATTGGTTTAAAAAAATGGCAGAGGACAGTTCAAGGAACATTTTAAAGGTAATAATCAATTGATTCATTTCAATATGTTTTAAAATTATTCTCTTTGTAAAATCACATTTGTTTTGAAAAGTGTAGCATTAGAGAATTTTGATGTTCTCAAACTGCTAAGAATTCAGTGGAGTTACTTGAAGGATTCTTACAGCAGAAGAGGCTTGTTCAGATAGGCAGTCATGATGTGACATTTTGATGGGATGTTACATGCTGCCAGGTGGTGTGGTCTGTCTCTCCTGAAAAGAAATATTTGTTTTATGTAGTTCTTTAAAAGTTCTTCTTGAAAGTTTCAAATATCTCTGGGGGTAAGTTTATAGGGTAAAATGTTCCTCAACAATGATAAATATTTGAGGGTCTTCTCCTTGTTCATCAAAGACAGAATAGTTTTTAAAAATCCCCCACTGTTTCTCCTGACATGCAGGAGTCCCTGCAAGGGGCTTTGGGAAATTTTATTCTGTCCTAAGGCCTTTGGACCTGGGGATCTGGACTCAGTACCAGCATCTGAGACTTTTAAAGGATTTGGCAAGATGCTTGGTCTTTGCGCTCTCTTTTCTAGTAGGCCCTGACATGGTTTCTTAAAGAGGATATAAATGTCATAGACTAGAGGTCTGAGATGATGTCTTTCCCCCTTGTATCCCTAGCAGTTAGCAAAATGCTTGTCACACAGGAGGCCCGTGACACAGACCTCACAAATAAGTGAGTTGATTTATCCCATGCTGGCAATACTAGGAGACAGAAACTGAGTATCATTAAGTATATCCACACTGTATTTATTACATCTTTGTAATCCTGGGCAAAACATAAATTTAATACTAGAACAATCTGGATTTCAATAAAGTTTTATTAAAATAGTGTAAATAGCTGGAAGCTTCTGAACTTAAAAAGATAATTATATTTTCATAATTGTTTTACACCGTGCACAAACTTAAGGTAACCAGCTACTTTGTTACGAATGCCATACTGATGTCACAGCAGCATTGGAGGAAGTCATAATGAATGGGAAGCTGAAATGGTTATAACCTGAAGAGATAATTTAATAGTGACTACAGTGACTCCTACTGGGAAGGTGACATCAAATTTCGAGCAAATATGTGAACTCCTGTGAAACTTAATATGTTTTCTTTTTCATAAACTTTTAAATTTCAGAATAATTTTATAGAAAAGTCTTACAAAAAAGTCTTAATGATAGTACAGACAGTTTCCATGTATTCTGCACCCAGTTTCTCCTATTGGTAGCGTATTATATCACTATGGTACACTTGTCATAATTAATCTATGTTGATACATTGTTATTAACTAGACTCGATACTTTATCAGATTTCATTGTTTTTACCAACCGTCTTTTTCTCTTCCAGGAGCCTATCCAACATATCACATGACATTTGTCATCATTCTATTCTCTGGACTGGGTCAGTTTCTAAGACTTTTCTTAATTTTAATGATCTTAACAGTTTTTGAAGAGTTCTGGTCAGGTATTTTGTAGAATATCCCTCAATTTGGGTTTTTCTTATAGTTAGACTGGGATTAAAGGTTTGGGGAAGGAAGGTAACAGAGAGTAGAGTGTCATTTTCAACACAAGATATCTAGAGAACATACTGTCAACATCAATTATCACTGATGATATTAACGTTGATCACTGGGCTGAGGTAGTGTTTGTCAGGTTTCTTCTTGGATGGTTACCTTTTCATTTTCCCCCTTTTCCTTAATATACTTTTTGGAAGTAAGTCACTAAGCATAGCCCACAATTGAGGGGCAGTTTCTTCATAAGTTATCTGGAATCTTTCTCTCTGAGAGATACGTTTCTTCTTCAACATTTATTTATTCAATCATTTAGTTATATCACTATGGACCTATGGGTGTTTATTTTAAGGGTTAATATCCAATACTATGTTATTAATTTTTTTGCTCAAATTGTTCCAGCTTCATCCTTTGGTAACTCTTTAAGGTGACTCCATGTCATTCTGAAATACTCTAATCATGTTGCCTTTTTCAGAACTTCTTTACGTTTTGACATTATATTATACTTCAGATTATCTTGTATATTTTCTGTCCCAGCCCTAGAAACAACTATTTTTCCAAGGATACTTTGTTCCTTTTATTTAAGAAGGTTATTAGAAACTAAGATCTGAGTCTTGGATATGCCCATTGCTACTGGCTGTTATTGCTATATATAGTCACCTACTAAAGGATATCTTGGTTACTTCCAGTTTGGTGATTATGAATAAAACTGTTATAAATATTTTCATGCAGGTTTTTAATGTGGACAGAAATTTTCAAATAAGTTGAGTAAATACCTGGGAGCATAAGTGTTGGGTAACATGGTAAGTCTATGTTTAGTTTCATAAGAAAATGCTAAACTGTCTTCCAAAGTGGCTTTACCCCTTTGCAGTCCTGAATAAGGGTTCTTGTTGCTCTGTATCCTCACCAGCAATTGGTATTAGCAGTTTTTAGAAGATTTTAGCCATTCTAATAAGTATTTAGTGGGTTTTGTTGTTTGGATTTGTTTTTGACTCAGTCTTAAGTTCAAACAGAGAATACATCTAAACACAGATTTTTAGACATCACCAAATTATTGTCTACAGTTTATTTTTAAATCACACAAAAAAATACAACATACACATACAGAGCACATTTGTGACCAGTATTCATCTAACAGACACTGCCCACATAAAGTTAAATTCAAGAATCCACTCTCCCACTGGCAACTTCCCAACCCCTTCTCTCTCCGACAATTCCTCCAGCTCACTGGGACCTCTGATCTATTGACCCTACTCATTTTTTTATACCTCACATTCTGCATGTCCTCATTGCTTTTCTTACCATACTGGACTCCATGATCCATCATTATAATCATTCTCTTGTATCCTTCAGCTTCTTTGCCCCTTTCTCCCTCATTTTTATTCCCCTGGCAAAGTCCCCACCTCGGTTAAATTCTACTCTCTTGCTAGTTCCCACCTGTATCCAAGAAGCTGAATTTGGCTGGAGGAATCACCAACCATGCTGACTAGTCTAACTTTAAGTGGGATCTTAGTGATAAGCAGAAATCCAATTATACCTCCATCAATTTATTGTTTCTCTCTCTCCCACCTTCTTTTCTCTCCTCAAATTTCTAATGCTTCTTTTCCTATCATTCTCAGCTGATGGCATTGCTTCTTATTTCACTGAGAAAACAGAAACTATTAAAAAAGAACTTCATATTTTTTCATCACCAAATCCACAAATCAACCTATATCTCCACCAACACACATGCTGTCTTCCATCATATTGGGATGAATGAACTCTCTGTGCTCCTATCTAATTCCAAATTCTCCACTTGACTGTTAGATTTCATCTACTCACACTTATTTAAGGACTTCACTCCCGAAGTTTTTCTTCTTTTATTTTTGTTATTAATTTTTGTCTATTTTATCTATCATATCATTTTTCTTATCAGTTATGCTGGGAAAGCTCCCATCTTAAAAACTAAGCAAGAAAACAACCCTGTACCTACATTTCCTCTAACTGCTGCCTGATCTTGGCTGCCCCTTACAACTGAGTTTCTCTAAATATTTGTCTATACTCACTTCTCTTTCACATACTCTCTTGGACCTACTCTAGTCCACCTGATTCCCTCTTGTCATGTTAACCAACAACATCCACCTTGACCAACACAATGGTCACTTCTCAGTGCCCAATTACTTGATTTATCCCCACATTTTACCTAGAGGAATACTTTCTTTATGAGAGTCATGAAAGACTTTCTTCACTTGACTCTTGGGACTTTAAACTCTCTCTTGGTTTACTCTTACATCAATACCCTAGTCACCACTGAATAATTAACTTGATTAAATAAATTATTATGCCAGTGCTTTGAAAAGTTAGTTTCTTGAAATACCTGACTCCCACTAGTAAATTTGTGCACAGAGATTTCTTCAAGTCACAAAAACTAAAAATTTTATTTTATTATTTTACTCCTAAGAAAAAAAATAGGTAATCTAAAATGGAAATCAAACCTATGTTCCTAATTAAAAAAAAAAACAACATTTTTCTGCTGAAAGTTAGGATTTACAAAAAGTTACCTTTTGCTAGAAACTGAGTTTCATTGGGCCCCACAAACCTTCTACTCAACTAGAGACTTCAAAATGGGTTTTTCAAAGGCTTGTTTTGAGGAGCAGCAAATGTAATCTTATTTATCTGCTCATCATTTCAACATACATCAGTTCTTATAAGGTGGAGGAAGTTTTATGTAGTATGTTGTCCAGCTTTTGTAAGAGACACGGTCAGAAAATTTGAGTAATATTACACAGACAACACACAAGATTGAATATTTAAATTGTATTACTATTCAAATTAAACTACAATTTCCATATTGTTAAAAAAATTTTAACTATTGTAAATAACTTTTCACTACTGTCGTTTTGGTTGTTATTTTTAAAATATTTTTCAGTACTCAAATAGAATAGTCAGATCCTGGGAAAGAGTTGCAGATATCCATAAAGTGATTTTCTGTAACACATGAGAGAGGAAATAAATTAGCATAAATAAATCAATGTAAAGAAATTTAGCTAAAATTGAAGTCATTGCAATTAACTTATGATACTAGAAAGATAATGAGATGTTATCAAGTGTTAAGGGGTAACTTTTACATATTTACATGTAATAATATATATTTTATCTATAAGACATATCATATATATAAGCATATATATGTACATAAGTTGGAGTAAATTACAATTACTAAGTGATTCACAGGCTAACAATATATCTCTGTAGAACCCTCTAATTAAACATATTTTATTCAAAAGAGATCTTTGTATCCTACAGAACTTTATCAAGTTCTTCTGGGGTTTTTCTCCTCTTGTTCAAGATCAGCCACACACATACATGAAACCAAAATTTGTGAAACTAATTTCCCAAAGAAGGTGGTTTTGCTTTCTTGACCTAATTATCACTTTTTGTTTATCCAGGTACTTAGCAAAAAGAAAGAGCAGACAGGGAAAAGTAATGGCAGATTGGGTTTTCTACCACTTCCTTACTAACTAAGATTATTCAAAGAGATTGCTTCTTCTGCTCTAAAGTCCAGACGATAATATTGACTATATCGATCTGTTCCCAGGAGAATTATGAGAATTAAGTAGAATCATGTTGTTAAAAGTGCTTTGTAAATGATAAAACTTCAAGTAAAGAATCACTATTATAATTAAGATATCAAACAATGTACTCAACAAAATTCCCCAGAGAGAAAATCCATTCAATTAGAAAAGGGTAAGTTTTGATTGGATATTATTCAAATGACCTTGTTGTCAATTATTTATCAATTTTTTAAAAAGGAAATGAAGGTTCAATATCTTGAGCTCTGTGTCACTGCTTCGTATTTGTATTAAAGATCATTATGTTGTGGGACTCAATTCAAGATGGGAAAATAGGAGGATGTGGAACTCACCTCCTCGCCATGAACTCAACAAAAATGCATCTACATGTGGAAAATTTCTCACCAAAAACTAACTGGAGACTAGGAGAAAGACTCCTGTACAACTAAGAGTATAAGGAAGATTCACATGGAACCGGGTATGAAGGGAAGAGAAGCAATCAGGTCAGGACTTGTGCCTCTGGGAGGTGACACAGAAGAAAAGAATTACACTGGCAGAGACCCTTCCTCAGGAGTGAATGATTTGAGCAACATATTGGGTGCCCCAGCACTGGGGTCTGACAAAAGGAAGATGAGACCACTCGATTGGAAGGCTGGTGGGACTGAGGTCTGTGGAAAGCCTGGACTCCACTCATGTGGCATACACAAATGTTTCCTTGCTCCAGAAGTATGGAAGAGAGGGTGGATTAAAACTGCGTGGGTGGCTAACTGGCTTCCCATGACTGCCCTGTGTGTGCCCCAGCCTGAGCCAAGCAAATGCTCCAGCCACATTGGAGCAAGGACTGCTGACCAAGAAAAAAGCTTGGCCATGAGACACCGAGGTAGCTCAAACACTAAGCTGCATCTTAGCAGGGAGGGTGGAGCCATTACTGGCTATTGCACAGGTGGCACACCAGAAGCTGTCCAGATCTTTGTTGGCAACCAGACTGCCACAGCCTGTGCCTGAAACATTGCCGAATATCCACAAAGGCTTTCCTGCTCCACCATTGCTCCCCTCAGAGCAAGGGTGCTGGTGCTTGGAGGGTGAATAACACACCTTAAAGGGAAATGAGCCAACTCCAAACTGAACTTCAGGGCTTCTGCCCCAAAACTTTGGGATTCGATTCCACCCCTAATAGGGCAATGATGGTCACTGTTCTGAGAAGAAGCACCATCCCACACCTGACTCAGATTTAGCAACTCAATCTCCAGTCCTACCTCCTACCAAGGTAATAGCTGCCAGCATACCCTGAGGAAAGATGTGACTTCTGTTCATTTCAAATCCAGCTCTCCCAACAAAACCACTGAGCACCTGCAGACTGTATAGGGATGCTGCCGCATATGAAAATCCCTTCAATAGTGATAAAGGTAACTGTTTTACTTATATTCACAGAGACAGAAAAAGTTAAGCAAAATGAAAAGAGAAAGAGGAACTGCTCTCAACTGAAAGAGCAAGAGAAAATCCCTGAAAAAAAAAAAAAACTAATGAAACAGAAATAAACAATATTTGAATTAAAGAATTCAAAGCATTAGTAAGAAGAATGCTAACTGAGGGAGGAGGGGCAAGATGGCGGAAGAGTAAGACGCGGAGATCACCTTCCTCCCCACAGATACATGAGAAATACACGTGGAACTGCTCCTACAGAACACCCACTGAACGCTGGCAGAAGACGTCAGACCTCCCAAAAGGCAAGAAAATCCCCACGTACTTGCGTAGGGCAAAAGAAAAAAGAAATAACAGAGACAAAAGAATAGGGACGGGACCTGCACCAGTGGGAGGGAGCTGTGAAGGAGGAAAGGTTTCCACACACTAGGAAGCCCCTTCGTGGGCAGAGACTGCGGGTAGCAGAGGGGGGAAGCTTCGGAGCCACGGAGGAGAGCGCAGCCACAGTGGTGCGGAGGGCAAAGCGGAGATTCCCGCACAGAGGAGCGGTGCCGACCAGCACTCACCAGCCCGAGAGGCTTGTCTGCTCAGCCGCCGGGGCGGGCGGGGCCTGGGAGCTGGGGCTCGGGCTTCGGTGCTAGCCGGGAGGGAGTCCGGGAAAAAGACTGCAGCTGCCAAAGAGGCAGGAGAATTTTTCTTGCCTCTTTGTTTCGCGGCGCGCAAGGAGAGGGGATTCAGAGCGCCGCCTAAACGAGCTCCAGAGACGGGCGCGAGCTGCGGCTATCAGCGCGGATCCCACAGCAACAGGGACGCAGAGGGAAAAACGGAGAGATTCCCGCACAGAGGCTCGGCGCCGAGCAGCACTCACCAGCCCGAGAGGCTTGTCTGCTCACCCGCCGGGGCGGGCGGGGGCTGGGAGCTGAGGCGCGGGCTTCGGTCGGATCCCAGGGAGAGGACTGGGGTTGGCTGCGTGAACACAGCCTGAAGGGTCTAGCGCACCACAACTAGCCGGGAGGGTGCACGAGAAAAAGTCTGCAGCTGCCGAAGAGGCAGGAGACTTTTTCTTGCCTCTTTGTTTCGCGGCGTGCAAGGAGAGGGGATTCAGAGCGCCACTTAAACGAACTCCAGAGACGGGCGCGAGCCGCGGCTATCAGCGCGGACCCCAGAGACGGGCATGAGACGCTGAGGCTGCTGCCGCCGCCACCAAACAGCCTGTGGGCGAGCACAGGTCATTCTCCACACCGCCCCTCCCGGGAGCCTGTGCAGCCCGCCATGGCCAGGCTCCCGTAATCCGGGGACAACTTCCCCGGGAGAGCGCACGGCGCGCCTCAGGCTGCTGCAACGTCACGCCGGCTTCTGCCGCCGCAGGCTCGCCCCGCCTCCTCCGTACCGCTCCCTCCCCCCAGCCTGACTGAGCCAGAGCCCCCGAATCAGCTGCTCCTTTAACCCCGTTCTGTCTGGGCGGGGAACAGACGCCCTCAGGGGACCTACATGCAGAGGCGGGTCCAAATCCAAAGCTGAACCCCGGGAGCTGTACGAACAAAGAAGAGAAAGGGAAATCTCTCCCAGCAGCCTCAGAAGCAGCGGATTAAAGCTCCACAAACAACTTGATGTGCCTGCATCTGTTGAATACCTGAATAGACAACGAATCATCCCAAATTTAGGAGATGGACTTTGGGAGCAGGATATATTAACTTTTCCCCTTTTCCTTTTTTTTGTGAGTGTAGATGTGTATGCTTCTGGGTGAGATTTTGTCTGTATAGCTTTGCTCTCACCGTTAGTCCTAGGGTTAGGTCCGTCCGTTTTTTTTTTTTTGGCTTAAAAATTTTTTTTTTCCCTAATAAATGTTTTCTTAATAATTTTTTCCTTATTTTCTATTTTTAAAAAAAATTTTTAATAAGTTTTTTCATATTTTTTATTTTAAAAAATTAAAAAATTTTTTTCTTAATAAATTTTTTCTAAATAATTTTTTTCTTATTTTTAGTATAAAAAATTAATAAATCTATTTTTAAAAATTAAAAAAAAATTTTTTTTTCTTAATAAATTTACTCTTAATAATTTTTTTTCTTATTTTTTATTATAATTGCTTTATTTTATTTTATTTTATCCTCTTTTTTTCTTTCTTTCCATATTTTCTCCCTTTTATTCTGAGCCGTGTGGATGAAAGGCTCTTGGTGCTCCAGTCAGGCATCAGGGCTGTGCCTCAGAGGTGGGAGAGCCAACTTCAGGACACTGGTCCACAAGAGACCTCCCAGCTCCACGTAATACCAAACGGCGAAAATCTCTCACAGATCTCCATCTCAACATCAAGACCCAGCTTCACTCAACGACCAGCAAGCTACAGTGCTGGACACCCTATGCCAAACAACTAGCAAGAGAGGAACACAGCCCCATCCATTAACAGAGAGGCTGCCTAAAATCATAATAAGGCCACAGACACCCCAAAACACACCACCAGACGTGGACGAACCCACCAGAAAGACAACATCCAGCCTCATCCACCAGAACACAGGCACTAGTTCCCTCCACCAGGAAACCTACACAACCCACTGAACCAACCTTAGCCACTGGGGACAGATACCAAAAACAACGGGAACTACGAACCTGCAGCCTGTGAAAAGGAGACCCCAAACACAGTAAGATAAGCAAAATGAGAAGACAGAAAAACACACAGCAGATGAAGGAGCAGGGTCAAAACACACCAGACCTAACAAATGAAGAGGAAATAGGTAGTCTACCTGAAAAAGAATTCAGAATAATGATAGTAAGGATGATCCAAAGTCTTGGAAATAGAATAGACAAAATGCAAGAAACATTTAACAAGGACGTAGAAGAACTAAAGAGGAACCAAGAAACGATGACAAGCACAATAAATGAAATTAAAAATACTCTAGATGGGATCAATAGCAGAATAACTGAGGCAGAAGAACGGATAAGTGACCTGGAAGATAAAATGGTGGAAATAACTACTGCAGACCAGAATAAAGAAAAAAGAATGAAAAGAACTGAGGACAGTCTCAGAGACCTCTGGGACAACATTAAACGCACCAACATTCGAATTATAGGGGTCCCAGAAGAAGAAGAGAAAAAGAAAGGGACTGAGAAAATATTTGAAGAGATTATAGTTGAAAACTTCCCTAATATGGGAAAGGAAATAGTTAATCAGGTCCTGGAAGCACAGAGAGTCCCATACAGGATAAATCCAAGGAGAAACACACCAAGACACATATTAATCAAACTATCAAAAATTAAATATAAAGAAAACATATTAAAAGCAGCAAGGGAAAAACAACAGATAACACACAAGGGCATCCCCATAAGGTTAACAGCTGATCTTTCAGCAGAAACGCTGCAAGCCAGAAGGGAGTGGCAGGATATACTTAAAGTGATGAGGGAGAAAAACCTACAACCAAGATTACTCTACCCAGCAAGGATCTCATTCAGATTTGATGGAGAAATTAAAACCTTTACAGACAAGCAAAAGCTGAGAGAGTTCAGCACCACCAAACCAGCTTTACAACAAATGCTAAAGGAACTTCTCTAGGCAAGAAACACAAGAGAAGGAAAACACCTACAATAACAAACCCAAAACATTTAAGAAAATGGGAATAGGAACATACATATCGATAATTACCTTAAATGTAAATGGATTAAATGCTCCCACCAAAAGACACAGACTGGCTGAATGGATACAAAAACAAGACCCATATATATGCTGTCTACAAGAGACCCACTTCAGACCTAGAGACACATACAGACTGAAAGTGAGGGGATGGAAAAAGATATTCCATGCAAATGGAAATCAAAAGAAAGCTGGAGTAGCAATTCTCATATCAGAAAAAATAGACTTTCAAATAAAGACAATTACAAGAGACAAAGACGGACACTATATAATGATCAAGGGATCGATCCAAGAGGAAGGTATAACAATTGTAAATATTTATGCACCCAACATAGGAGCACCTCAATACATAAGGCAAATACTAACAGCCATAAAAGGGGAAATCGACAGTAACACAATCATAGTAGGGGACTTTAACACCCCACTTTAACCAATGGACAGATCATCCAAAATGAAAATAAATAAGGAAACACAAGCTTTAAATGATACATTAAACAAGATGGACTTAATTGATATTTATAGGACATTCCACCCAAAAACAACAGAATACACATTTTTCTCAAGTGCTCATGGAACATTCTCCAGGATAGATCATATCTTGGGTCACAAATCAAGCCTTGGTAAATTTAAAAAAATTGAAATCGTATCAAGTATCTTTTCCGACCACAACGCTATGAGACTAGATATCAATTACAGGAAAAGATCTGTAAAAAATACAAACACATGGAGGCTACACAATACACTACTTAATAACGAAGTGATCACTGAAGAAATCAAAGGGGAAATCAAAAAATACCTAGAAACAAATGACAATGGAGACACGATGACCCAAAACCTACGGGATGCAGCAAAAGAAGTTCTAAGAGGGAAGTTTATAGCAATACAAGCCTACCTCAAGAAACAGGAAACATCTCGAATAAACAACCTAACCTTGCACCTGAAGCAATTAGAGAAAGAAGAACAAAAAAACCCCAAAGCTAGCAGAAGGAAAGAAATCATAAAGATCAGATCAGAAATAAATGAAAAAGAAATGAAGGAAACAATAGCAAAAATCAATGAAACTAAAAGCTGGTTCTTTGAGAAGATAAACAAAATTGATAAACCATTAGCCAGACTCATCAAGAGAAAAAAGGAGAAGACTCAAATTAATAGAATTAGAAATGAAAAAGGAGAAGTAACCACTGACACTGCAGAAATACAAACGATCATAAGAGATTACTACAAGCAACTCTATGCTAATAAAATGGACAACCTGGAAGAAATGGACAGATTCTTAGAAATGCACAACCTGCCGAGACTGAACCAGGAAGAAATAGAAAATATGAACAGACCAATCACAAGCACTGAAATTGAAACTGTGATTAAAAATCTTCCAACACACAAAAGCCCAGGACCAGATGGCTTCACAGGAGAATTCTATCAAACATTTAGAGAAGAGCTAACACCTATCCTTCTCAAACTCTTCCAAAATATTGCAGAGGGAGGAACACTCCCCAACTCATTCTACGAGGCCACCATCACCCTGATACCAAAACCAGGCAAAGATGTCACAAAGAAAGAAAACTACAGGCCAATATCACTGATGAACATAGATGCAAAAATCCTCAACAAAATACTAGCAAACAGAATCCAACAGCACATTAAAAGGATCATACACCATGATCAAGTGGGGTTTATTCCAGGAATGCAAGGATTCTTCAATATATGCAAATCAATCAACGTGATACATCATATTAACAAATTGAAGGAGAAAAACCATATGATCATCTCAATAGATGCAGAGAAAGCTTTCGACAAAATTCAACACCCATTTATGATAAAAGTCCTGCAGAAAGTAGGCATAGAGGGAACTTTCCTCAACATAATAAAGGCCGTATATGACAAACCCACAGCCAACATTGTCCTCAATGGTGAAACACTGAAACCATTTCCACTAAGATCAGGAACAAGACAAGGTTGCCCACTCTCACCACTATTATTCAACATAGTTTTGGAAGTGTTAGCCACAGCAATCAGAGACGAAAAAGAAATAAAAGGAATCCAAATCGGAAAAGAAGAAGTAAAGCTGTCACTGTTTGCAGATGACATGGTACTATACATAGAGAATCCTAAAGATGCTACCAGAAAACTACTAGAGCTAATCAATGAATTTGGTAAAGTAGCAGGATACAAAATTAATGCACAGAAATCTCTTGCATTCCTGTATACTAATGATGAAAAATCTGAAAGTGAAATTAAGAAAACACTCCCGTTTACCATTGCAACAAAAAGAATAAAATACCTAGGAATAAACCTACCTAAGGAGACAAAAGACCTGTATGCAGAAAATTATAGGACACTGATGAAAGAAATTAAAGATGATACAAATAGATGGAGAGATATACCATGTTCTTGGATTGGAAGAATAAACATTGTGAAAATGACTCTGCTACCCAAAGCAATCTACAGATTCAATGCAATCCCTATCAAACTACCACTGGCATTTTTCACAGAACTAGAACAAAAAATTTCACAATTTGTATGGAAACACAAAAGACCCCGAATAGCCAAAGCAATCTTGAGAACGAAAAATGGAGCTGGAGGAATCAGGCTCCCTGACTTCAGACTATATTACAAAGCTACAGTAATCAAGACAGTTTGGTACTGGCACAAAAACAGAAATATAGATCAATGGAACAGGATAGAAAGCCCAGAGATAAGCCCACGCACATATGGTCACCTTATCTTTGATAAAGGAGGCAAGCATATACAGTGGAGAAAAGACAGCCTCTTCAATAAGTGGTGCTGGGAAAATTGGACAGGTACATGTAAAAGTATGAAATTAGAACACTCCCTAACACCATACACAAAAATAAACTCAAAATGGATTAAAGACCTAAGTGTAAGGCCAGACACTATCAAACTCTTAGAGGAAAACATAGGCAGAACACTGTATGACATAAGTCACAGCAAGATCCTTTTTGACCCAGGTCCTAGAGAAATGGAAATAAAAACACAAATAAACAAATGGGACCTAATGAAACTTAAAAGCTTTTGCACAGCAAAGGAAACCATAAACAAGACCAAAAGACAACCCTCAGAATGGGAGAAAATATTTGCAAATGAAGCAACGGACAAAGGATTAATCTCCAAGATTTACAAGCAGCTCATGCAGCTCAATAACAAAAAAACAAACAACCCAATCCAAAAATGGGCAGAAGACCTAAATAGACATTTCTCCAAAGAAGAGATACAGATTGCCAACAGACACATGAAAGAATGCTCAACATCATTAATCATTAGAGAAATGCAAATCAAAACTACAATGAGGTATCATCTCACACCGGTCAGAATGGCCATCATCAAAAAATCTAGAAACAATAAATGCTGGAGAGGGTGTGGAGAAAAGGGAACACTCTTGCACTGTTGGTGGGAATGTAAATTGATACAGCCACTATGGAGAACAGTATGGAGGTTCCTTAAAAAACTAAAAATAGAACTACCATATGACCCAGCAATCCCACTACTGGGCATATACCCTGAGAAAACCATAATTCAGAAAGAGTCATGTACCAAAATATTCATTGCAGCTCTGTTTACAATAGCCAGGACATGGAAGCAACCTAGGTGTCCATCATCGGATGAATGGATAAAGAAGATGTGGCACATATATACAATGGAATATTACTCAGCCATAAAAAGAAATGAAATGGAGGTGTTTGTAATGAGGTGGATGGAGTTAGAGTCTGTCATACAGAGTGAAGTGAGTCAGAAAGAGAAAAACAAATACAGTATGCTAACACATATATATGGAATCTAAGGGAAAAAAAAAAAAAAAAAAGAGGTCATGAAGAACCTAGTGGCAAGATGGGAATAAAGACACAGACCTACTAGAGAATGGACTTGAGGATATGGGGAGGGGGAGGGGTGAGATGTGACAGGGTGAGAGAGTGTCATGGACATATATACACTACCAAATGTAAAATAGATAACTAGTGGGAAGCAGCCGCATAGCACAGGGAGATCAGCTCGGTGCTTTGTGACCACCTAGAGGGGTGGGATAGGGAGGGTGGGAGGGAGGGAGATGCAAGAGGGAAGAGATATGGCAACATATGTATATGTGTAACTGATTCACTTTGTTGTAAAGCAGAAGCTAGCACACCATTGTAAAGCAATTATACTTCAATAAAGATGTTTAAAAAAAAAAAAGAATGCTAACTGAATTAAGGAAAAGAATATATAAACACAGTGAGAATTTTAACAAGGAATGAAAAACAAACATAAAAAGAATGACTCAGAACTGAAGGATACAGTAACTTAAATGAAAAACACAGTAAAAGGAATGAACAGCAGAGTAGGTGATACAGAAGAACACACAAATGATCTGGAAGTTCCAATAATGGAAATCACCCAAACAGAACAGCAAAAAAGAAAAGCAAGTTTAAAAAATGATAAGAGTTTAAAGGATATTTGGGATAACAGGAAGTGAACCAACATTTGCACTATAGGGCTTCTAGAAGGAAAGAGAGAGAGAAGGGAATCAAAAATATATTTAATGAAATTATGGCTGAAAACTTCCCAAACCTGAAGAAGGAAACAGATATCCAGGTACAGAAAGCACAGAGGGTCCCAAACAAGGTGAACTCAAACAGACCCACACTAATACATACCATAATTAAAATGGCAAATGATAAATATAGAGATTTCTACAGGCAGCAAGAGAAAAACAAAGAGTCATATACAAGGGAATCCCCATAAGGCTATCAGTTGATTTTTCCACAGAAAATCTGCAGGCCAGAAGGGAGTGGCATAATACATTTAAAGTGCTGACAGGGGGAAACCTGCGATTAAGGATACTCTACCAAGCAAGATTATCATTTAGAATTGAAGGAGAGCTAAGGAACATCTCAGACAAGCAAAAACTAAGAGGTCATAAATACTAAACTAACCTTAAAAGAAATGTTAAATGGTCTTCTCCAAGTGGAAAAGAAAAGGCTATAATGAGTAAATATCTACAGGAAAAGAAAAATTTCACTATGAAAGGCAAATATATGCAAAGATTGAGGATTAGTTTCATACTTAAGCTAGTATGAAGTTTAAAGACAAGAAATGTAAAATCAAGTATAACTGCAATAATCAGTAAAGGGATAAACACGACAATGTAAAAGCAAAAACATAACATGTGGAGGAAGGGAGTAAAAATGTAGATCTTTTGGAATGTGTTTAAACCTAAAGGACTACGTGTTTAAAACAAATAGATCTAGTTATAGGTCAATATAATGAACCCCATGGTAATCACAAATCAAAAACCTACACTAGATATGCAAAAATTAGAAAGAAAGGAACACAAGCATACTACCAAAGAAAATTATCAAACCACAGGGAAGAAACATAATGAAGAAGAAATGAACAGAGAAGAACTACAAAACAAACAGAAAACAAATAATAAAATGACAATGAGTACATACCTATCAATAATTACTTTAAATGTCAATGGACTAAAATCTCCAAGCAAAAGATATAGGATGGCTGATTGGGTGAAAAACAAGATCCATCTATATGTTGCTTACAAGAAATTCACCTGAGAACTAAAGACCCACAGAGACTGAAAGTGAGAGAATGGAAAAAGCCATTATGTGCAAATGGAAATGACAAGAAACTGGGATTAGCAATACTCATATCAGACAATGTAGACTTTAAAACAAAGTCTTTAACAAAAGACAAAAAGGGGTATTATATAATGATGAAGGGATCGATACCAGAAGAGGATATTATACCGGTTAACATATATGGACCCAGAAAGGAGCACCCAAATATATAAAGCAAATATTAACAAACATAAAGGGAGAAATTGAAAACAATACAATAATAGAAGGGGACTTTAACACCCCACTTACATCAGTCTACAGATCATCCAGACAGAAAATCAATAAGGCAAGAAATAAAAGAGGAGAAATACCAGAGAGATACAAAAAATCACGCAGGGAAAACTATGAACAGTTATTTATTGGTTATGCCAATAAATTGCACAACCAAGAAGAAACTGATAATTTCTAGAAACATACAACCTTCCAAGACTGAGTCAGGAAGAAACAGACAATCTGAACAGACTGATCACTAGTAGTGGAATTGAATTTGTAACAAAAAACTCCCAGCAAACAAAAGTTCAACACCGGTTGGCTTCACATGGGAGTTAACCAAACATATAAAAAGAGTTAATACTTATCATCAAGCTATTCGAAAAAATAGAAGAGGATAAAACACTCTCAGATTCTTTCCCAATGCTGCCATTACCCTGATACCGAAACCAGACAAAGACATTACCAAAAAAAATTACCAATATTTCTGATGAATATAGTTGCAAAAATCCTCAACAAAATATTAGTAAATTGAATTCAATTATATATGAAAAAGATCATACACCATTATCAGGCTGGATTTATTTGAAGGATACAATGATAGTCCTACATTTGCAAATCAACTAATGTGATACACCACTTTGAAAAAAAGAAGGATAAAAATCATATAATCATCTCAATAGACTCTGAAACAGCAGTTGAAAAAATTCAACATTTATTCATAATAAAAACTCTCATCAAAGTTTGTATAGAGAGAATAGATATCAGCATAATAAAGGCCATTAATGGAGGAAATCAAGATGGCAGAGTGGGGGGACATGGAGCATTCCACCTCCCACAAAAACATCAGAGATGCTTCTTCATGTGGAACAGTTCGCACAGGGTGCCTGCTGAACACTGGCACAAGATCACATAGAATTAAAGTCACAGAGGGATCACCACATGGCTGAGTAGGAAGAAAGAAAAAATAGAAGGGGATCAGGACGGGACTTGTTCACCTTGGAGGGAGCTTTGGAGGAGGAGGGATTCTCTCACCCTGGTAGCTCACTTGGCTGACTGGGAGATCAGCCGGTACAGAGTGGGAGATTTGGAGGCTCAGAGGAGAGTGCAGCAGCTGGCTTGCAGAGGGCAGAACTGACAGAGACCAGCACAGAAGGTCCTGAGCACCTAGCTGCACTCTCCAGCCTGAGATGTGCATCTGCTTGTGCATGCGAGGGCTGGGTACTGAGAGTCAAAGTTAAGTGGATGGACCTGGGGAGAGGACTGAGGTTGGCTGTGCAAGTAGGGGCTAGAGTGTGGTCTGGGCCACTGCTGGTGTTGTGCTCATGACAGAGCCTGGGTCTGCCATGAAAGCCCCGTTGTTGGCTCATGCACAAAGGGAAAAGCTGGGTACTACTATAGCAACCTCACTGTCAGCATGCTCATAGAGTGTGCAGCTCTGCTTCTACAAGCTCTGGGAGCATACAAACACTGGTGTGTTGCCCACATGTGGAAGCTGAGCTGAAATCTGAGCCAATCCCCAGGGGCCATGCCACTTTGGAATTAGGGCTGAAATCTGAGGCATGTCCCAGAGGCTGTGATCCATGGATTTACATGCCAACACTGGCTTTGTGAACTCAGCAAGTGCAAGACATCTCAGCAGATTACTGGTGCTCCTGTGGTTGGGGTGGGTTCATGGTTAGCAGTTGCAGGCTTTGCCTACATGCATGCAGAGTCAGGGCCAGGGTCTAGGCTGATTCTGCAGCTTGCACAGTGGGTCCAGGTGTGTGACTACTGTAGTCCCAGTGCCTACTTTGGCGGATCTGTGCCTACAGATCTCTTGCTGGTGGTTTATGAGCACAGTGCTTGAGGGAGACCTGGGCTAATTGCCTTCATTCTGATGGATGAGGTGATGTAGAGAGCAGTGCCAACAACAGCGTACTCTGTGAGCCTGCACAACAGGTGACAGGCAACACCACAGAGTGCAAATCCTGGTGGACATCTCCTGTGAAGGAATACTCAGTGGTTCCTCTCTCAGTGGGAGAGATCCAATCCTGCCTACCTAACACTGCAGCTCAGAAACAGATCTGGGAGCTTATACTCTAACAACTGGGGAGCAGACCCTGCCCCTAACAGGGCTGTGACTACGACAGAGTAAAGAGGAGACCCTGCTCAATATCTAGCTCAGGCACTGGTCACCACAACACCAATCACACCCCCTATCAAGGGCATAACAGCCATCACACACTGAGGAAAGATGTGGCAGGTATCCATATTAAAAACAGCCCTCACACCAAAAAATTAGGCTCACACAGAAGACACAGTGATGCTCTTACATAAAAACAACACTTCGAGACCACAACAGATAACTGTCTAAACTCATAGAGTCAGAGAAATATAAGTAAAATGAAGAAGAGGAACCATTCCCAATTAAAGATCAAGAGAATTCCCCTGAAAGAACAAACAATGAAACAGACCACTCCAGTCTACTAGACACCGAGTTCAAAAAGGAAGTAATAAAACTACTGAAGGAATTAAGAAAGGCTATTTATACAAATGCAGATTACTGTAAAAATGAACTAGAAACTATAAAGCATAGCCAAATAAAATTAGAAAACTCATTTGCCAAGAAGAAAGCTGAGCTAAAGGCAATAAATAACAAACTGAATAATGTAGAATAACAAATAAGTGATCTGGAAGACAGACTAATGGAAATCACCCAATCAGAACAGCAGACAGAAATACAAATGAAAGCAATATACAAGACCTATAGGATAATATCAAGGGCACCAATCTATGCATAATAGGGATTCCAGAAGGAGAAGAAAGAGAGAAGAGGATTGAAAGTATATATGAAGAAATTATGGCTGAAAACTTTCTAAACCTAAAGAAGGAAACAGATATCCCAGCACAAGAAGCACAGACGGTCCCAAACATGATGAACTCAAACAGAGCTACAGCAAGACATATTAATATTTAAAATGGCAGAGGTTAAAGACAAAGAGAGGATTCTAAAGGCAGCAAAAGAAAAACAAAGAGCTATTTACAAGGGAACCTCAACAAGGCTATCAGCTAATTTCTCTACAGAAATGTTACAGGCCAGAAGGGAGTGACAAGGTATATTCAAAGTCCTGAAAGGGAAAAACCTGCAATCTAGGATACTCTATCCAGCAAGATTATAATTTAGAATAGAAGGAGAGATAAAGAATTTCTCAGGCAAGCAAATACTAAAAAAATACAGCAATACTAAACCTATCCTAAAAGAAATATTGTAAGGTCTTCTTTAAATAGAAAAGAAGTAAGAATCTGTAGGAAAGAGTAAATTTTCTCTTTGGAAAGTAAATCACTTAAATAAGCCAGTACACAGATTAAGAAAAATTTTTTTTAAATTTTATGATAGTGATGATAACTACAATGAACAGCAAAAGAATAAGCATTAAGATGTAAAAGAGGATATCAAAACCATAAAATTTGGGGGAGAGAAGTAAGAAAATGTAGATTTTCTTAAAATGTGTTTGATCCTATATGACTACCAGTCTGAGGAAAGTAGATATAGCAATGGGTTAACATACTTGACAAATAGGGTAACCACAAATCAAAAACGTATAGTAGATTCACAAAAACAAAGAGGAGAACACAAACAAAATACAAAAGAAAACCATCAAACCTCAAAAGGAAAAACAAAAAGAAAAAGAAAGGAACAAAAAAGAAATACAAAATCAACTGGAAAACAAGGTTTAAAAAGGCAATAAATACATATCTATTAATAATTACCTTAAATGTCAATTGGCTAAATGCTCCAATAAAAAGACATACAGTGGCAGATTGGATAATAAACAAGAGCCTAAAATGTGATGCATACAAGAGACTTACTTTAGGACAAAGGCATAGATAGATTGAAAGTGAGGGGATGAAAAACGATATTTCATGCAAAAGGAAATGATAAGAAAGTGGGGGAAGTAATACTCATATTAGATAAAATAGACTTTAAAACAAAGGTAATAAAGAAAGATAAAGAAGGACACTATATAATGATAAAAGGATCAATACAAGAACAGGATATTACCCTCGTTAATATATATGCACCAGTGTAGGAGCACCTAACTACACAAAACAAATACTAACATATATAAAGGGAAAAATTGATAGGAATACAAACTAGTAAGATATTTTAGTACCCCTCCGATATCAATGGACAGATATTCCAGACAGAAAATCAAGAAGGCAAAAGAGATTCTAAGTGACATAATAGAATAGTTAGACTTAATTGATATTTTCAGGACATTACATTCAAAATAACCAGAATACATATTCTTTTCAAGTGCACATGGACATTCTCTAGGATAGATGATATACTAGGACAAAAACAAGCCTCAAAAAATTTAAGAGGATAGAAATTATTTCAAGCATTTTTTTCTTACCACAACGTCATGAAACTAACAATCAAGAACAGAAAGAGAAATGAGGAAAAAAAGATTACATGGAGACTAAACAACATGTTACTGCAAAACCAATGGGTCACCAATGAAATCAAAGAGGAAATTAAAAAATACCTGAGACAAATGACAATGAAAACACAGCCATATAAAATCTATGGGATGCCCACAAAAGCAGTTCTAAGATAGAAGTTGATAACCATAAAGCCCTTCCTCAAAAAAAAAAAAAAAAGAAAGAAAGAAATCTCAAATAAACAACCTAACCTACCACACAAGTAAATTAGAAAAAGAACAAATAAAACCTAAACTCAGTGGAAGGAAGGAAATAATAAAGATTAGAGAAGAAATACATAAAATAGAGGTTAAAAAAAAACAATAGAACAAATTAATAAAACCAAGATCTGGTTCTTTGAAAGGGTAAACAAAATTGACAAACCTCTGGCCAGGCTCACCAAGAGGAAAAGAAAGGATGCAAATAAACAAGAAATAAAGGGGGAAATAACAATGGATACCACAGAAGTACAAGAAACCATAAGAAAAGCCTAAAAACAATTATATGGCAACAAATTGGACTATCTAGAAGAAATGGACAAGATCTTAGAAACATACAGCCTACCAAAACTGAATCAAGACGGAATAGATAATTTGAACAGACCAATCACTAGAAATGAAATAGAATCTGTAATAATAATTTAAAAAATTCTCTGCAAACAAATGTCCAGGATCAAATGGCTTCACTGGGGAAATCTACCAAACATACAAAGAAGAACTTATACTAATCCTTTTCAAACTCTTCCAAGATACTGAAAGGATTGAACACTTCCAAATTCATTCTATGAAGTCACCATCACCCTGATACCAAAACCAGACAAAGACACTACCAAAAAAAGTACAGGCCAATATCTTTCATAAATATAGATGTAAATTCTGAACAAAATATTAGCAAACTGAATCCAACAACACATGAAAAAGATCATACATCATGATCAGGTTCGATTTATTTCAGTGTCACAAGGAAAGTTCACCATATACAAATCAATCAATGTGATACACCACATCAACAAAAGAAAAGACAAAAACCACATGATCATCTCAATAGATGCAGAAAAAGCATTTGATAAAATTCAACATTCATTCATGATAAAAACTCTTACCAAATTGTGGATACAGGGTTCATATCTCAACATAATGAAAGCTATTTATGACAAATGCAGTCAGCGTAATACTCAATGGTGAAAAGCTGAAAGCCTTCCCACTAAAATAAGGAAGAAGAAAAGGATGCCCACTCTCACCATTTCTTTTCAACATGGTATGTGAAGTCTCATCCACAGCAATCAGACAAGAAAAAGAATAAAAGTTATCCAAATTGGAAGGGAAGAGGTAAAATCATCATTACATGTAGATGACATGATACTATATGTAGAAAACCCTAAAGAGTCCAAATATAAACCACTTAGAACTGATGAATGAATTCAGCAAGGGAACAGGATGCAAGACTGACATACAGAAGTCTGTTGCATTTCTTTACAGTAACAATGAAATATCAAAAAGGAGAGTAAAAAAATCATTTTTTAAGTCACTTCAAAAAAATAAAATATTTAGGAATATTTAGGAATAAATCTGACCAAGGAGGTGAAAGAGTTATATGCTGAGAACTATAAAACACTGATAAAGGAAACTGAAGATGACTTAAAGAAATGGAAATAAATTCCATGCTCTTGTACTGGAAGAATTAATACTGTTAAAATGGCCATACTACCCAAAGCAATATACAGATTTAATGCATTCCCTTTCAAATTACTCATGACATTTTTCATAGAACAAGAAAAAATAATCCTAAAATTTATATGGAATCTTAAAGACCCAGAATTGCTAAAGCAATCCTGAGGAAAAAGAACAAAGATGGAGACAAAACATTCCCAGACTTCAGACAATACTACAAAGCTACAGTATCAAAACAGCATTGTATTGGCACAAAAACAGACAAATGGCTGAATGGAACAATATAGAGGGCCCAGAAATAAACCCACATACCTAAGATCAATTAAATTTTGTCAAAAAGATAAGAATATACAATGGAGAAAAAAATAGTCTCTTCAGCAAGTGGTGTTGGGGAAGCTGGACAGCTGCATGTAAATCAATGAAGTTAGAAGACTCCCTCACACCACACACATAAAAAAACTCAAAATAGCTTAAAGATTTAAATATAAGACAAGACACCATAAAACTCCTAGAAGAGAACATAGGCAAAACATTCTCTGACATAAATAATAGCAATATTTTCTTAGGTCAGTGTCCCAAGGAAATAGACACAAAAGCAAAAGTAAACAAATGAGATCTAATAAAACATATAAGCCTTTGCACAGCAAAGGAAATCATAAACAAAAATACTACCTAAGGACTGGGAGAAAATATTTGCAAGCTCTGTGACTGACAAGGGTTTAATTTCCAAAATATACAAACAGCTCATACAACTCAATAACAAACACCCAAAAGAAAACAATAAGAAAATAGAGAGAAGACCTAAATAGACATTTCTCCAAAGAAGAGATGCAAATGGCCAAGAGGCACAAGCAAAGATGCTCAACATCACCAATTATTAGAGAAATGCAAATCAAAATTACAATGAAGTATCACCTGACACCAGTCAGAATGACCATCATCAAATAGTCTACAAATAATAAATGCTGGAAAGGGTGTGGAGAAAATGAAACCATTGTGTGCTGTTGATAAGAATGTAATCAGTGCAGCTACTATGGAAAACAATATAGAGTTTCCTTAAGAAACTAAAACCAGAGCTACCATAGGATCCAGCAATCTCACTCCAAGGAATATATCCAGAAAAGATGAAAATATAATTAGAAAAGATACATGCAGCCCAATGTTCATAGCAGCACTATTTACAATAGCAAAGACATGGAAGCAACCTAAGTGCTCATCAACAGATAAATGGATAAAGATGTGGTATATATACAATGTAGTATTACTCAGCCATAAAAAGAATGAAACATTGCCATTTGCAGCAACATGGATGGAACCAGAGAACATCATACTAAGTGAAGTATGTCCAACAGAGAAAGACAAATACTGTATGATATCACGTATATGTGGAATACACAGATTAATACAAATGAATTTACTTAGAAAACAGAAACAGATTCACAGACATAGAAAATAAACTTATAGTTACAAAAGGGGAAAGGGAGGGAAGAATACATTAGGAGTATGGGGTTAACAGAAACACAGTACCATATATAAAATTCCTAAACAACCAGAATTTACTGTATAGCACGTGAAAATATAGTCATATCTTGTAGTAATCTGTAATGGAAAATAAACTGAAAAATATATATATATAACTCAATCACTGCTGTCACCTGAAACTAGCATAATATTGTAAATCAACTATATTTCAATTAAAAAAAACAAAAAATTAAACATGGGCAGAAGACCTGATAGATTTTTTTTCCCAAAAAAAATATAAAAACATACAGAATACTAACAGGAATGTGGAAAAATGTAAGACATGGTGAATCATCACATAAATGCAAATCAAAACAACAATGAGGCATCACTTCACACCTGTCAAATGGGCATCATCAAAAGGTCTACATATAAAACAAAAAGTCTACATATAAAAATTGTTGTGGAGTATGTAGACAAAAGGTATCCCTAGTACATTTTTGGTGGGATTGTAAATTGATGCAGCCACTATACAAAACATTGGGACCATCCTCAAAAAGTAAAAATAGAACTACAGTATGATCCAGCATTTCCACTGCTGGGTATATATTGGAAGAAAGTGAAAACATTATTGTAAAAAAATACACACACCCCAATGTTCATAGCAGCACTATTTACAATTGCCGAGATATGCATATTGAAAGGAACCGGGGAGGGGCAAGATGGCGGAAGAGTAAGACGCGGAGATCACCTTCCTCCCCACAGATACATGAGAAATACATCTACACGTGGAACTGCTCCTACAGAACACCCACTGAACGCTGGCAGAAGACGTCAGACCTCCCAAAAGGCAAGAAAATCCCCACGTACTTGCGTAGGGCAAAAGAAAAAAGAAATAACAGAGACAAAAGAATAGGGACGGGACCTGCACCAGTGGGAGGGAGCTGTGAAGGAGGAAAGGTTTCCACACACTAGGAAGCCCCTTCGTGGGCAGAGACTGCGGGTAGCAGAGGGGGGAAGCTTCGGTGCCACGGAGGAGAGCGCAGCCACATTGGTGCGGAGGGCAAAGCGGAGATTCCCGCACAGAGGAGCGGTGCCGACCAGCACTCACCAGCCCGAGAGGCTTGTCTGCTCAGCCGCCGGGGCGGGCGGGGCCTGGGAGCTGGGGCTCGGGCTTCGGTGCTAGCCGGGAGGGAGTCCGGGAAAAAGACTGCGGCTGCCAAAGAGGCAAGAGAATTTTTCTTGCCTCTTTGTTTCGCGGCGCGCAAGGAGAGGGGATTCAGAGCGCCGCCTAAACGAGCTCCAGAGACGGGCGCGAGCCGCGGCTATCAGCGCGGATCCCACAGCAACAGGGACGCAGAGGGAAAAACGGAGAGATTCCCGCACAGAGGCTCGGCGCCGAGCAGCACTCACCAGCCCGAGAGGCTTGTCTGCTCACCCGCCGGGGCGGGCGGGGGCTGGGAGCTGAGGCGCGGGCTTCGGTCGGATCCCAGGGAGAAGACTGGGGTTGGCTGCGTGAACACAGCCTGAAGGGTCTAGCGCACCACAACTAGCCGGGAGGGTGCACGAGAAAAAGTCTGCAGCTGCCGAAGAGGCAGGAGACTTTTTCTTGCCTCTTTGTTTCGCGGCGTGCAAGGAGAGGGGATTCAGAGCGCCACTTAAACGAACTCCAGAGACGGGCGCAAGCCGCGGCTATCAGCGCGGACCCCAGAGACGGGCATGAGACGCTGAGGCTGCTGCCGCCGCCACCAAACAGCCTGTAGGCGAGCACAGGTCATTCTCCACACCGCCCCTCCCGGGAGCCTGTGCAGCCCGCCACGGCCAGGCTCCCGTAATCCGGGGACAACTTCCCCGGGAGAGCGCACGGCGCGCCTCAGGCTGCTGCAACGTCACGCCGGCTTCTGCAGCCGCAGGCTCGCCCCGCCTCCTCCGTACCGCTCCCTCCCCCCGGCCTGACTGAGCCAGAGCCCCCGAATCAGCTGCTCCTTTAACCCCGTTCTGTCTGGGCAGGGAACAGACGCCCTCAGGGGACCTACATGCAGAGGCGGGTCCAAATCCAAAGCTGAACCCCGGGAGCTGTACGAACAAAGAAGAGAAAGGGAAATCTCTCCCAGCAGCCTCAGAAGCAGCGGATTAAAGCTCCACAAACAACTTGATGTGCCTGCATCTGTTGAATAACTGAATAGACAACGAATCATCCCAAATTTAGAAGATGGACTTTGGGAGCAGGATATATTAACTTTTCCCCTTTTCCTTTTTTTTTTGAGTGTAGATGTGTATGCTTCTGGGTGAGATTTTGTCTGTATAGCTTTGCTCTCACCGTTAGTCCTAGGGTTAGGTCCGTCCGTTTTTTTTTGTTTGTTTGTTTTTTTTTTTGGCTTAAAAATTTTTTTTTTCTTTCCCTAATAAATGTTTTCTTAATAATTTTTTCCTTATTTTCTATTTTTAAAAAAATTTTTAATAAGTTTTTTCACATTTTTTATTTTAAAAAATTAAAAAATTTTTTTTCTTAATAAATTTTTTCTAAATAATTTTTTTCTTATTTTTAGTATAAAAAATTAATAAATCTATTTTTAAAAATTAAAAAAAATTTTTTTTTTCTTAATAAATTTACTCTTAATAATTTTTTTTCTTATTTTTTATTATAATTGCTTTATTTTATTTTATTTTATCCTCTTTTTTTCTTTCTTTCCATTTTTTCTCCCTTTTCTTCTGAGCCGTGTGGATGAAAGGCTCTTGGTGCTCCAGCCAGGCATCAGGGCTGTGCCTCTGAGGTGGGAGAGCCAACTTCAGGACACTGGTCCACAAGAGACCTCCCAGCTCCACGTAATACTAAACGGCGAAAATCTCTCACAGATCTCCATCTCAACATCAAGACCCAGCTTCACTCAACGACCAGCAAGCTACAGTGCTGGACACCCTATGCCAAACAACTAGCAAGAGAGGAACACAGCCCCATCCATTAACAGAGAGGCTGCCTAAAATCATAATAAGGCCACAGACACCCCAAAACACACCACCAGACGTGGACGAACCCACCAGAAAGACAACATCCAGCCTCATCCACCAGAACACAGGCACTAGTTCCCTCCACCAGGAAACCTACACAACCCACTGAACCAACCTTAGCCACTGGGGACAGATACCAAAAACAACGGGAACTACGAACCTGCAGCCTGTGAAAAGGAGACCCCAAACACAGTAAGATAAGCAAAATGAGAAGACAGAAAAACACACAGCAGATGAAGGAGCAGGGTCAAAACACACCAGACCTAACAAATGAAGAGGAAATAGGTAGTCTACCTGAAAAAGAATTCAGAATAATGATAGTAAGGATGATCCAAAGTCTTGGAAATAGAATAGACAAAATGCAAGAAACATTTAACAAGGACGTAGAAGAACTAAAGAGGAACCAAGAAACGATGACAAGCACAATAAATGAAATTAAAAATACTCTAGATGGGATCAATAGCAGAATAACTGAGGCAGAAGAACGGATAAGTGACCTGGAAGATAAAATGGTGGAAATAACTACTGCAGACCAGAATAAAGAAAAAAGAATGAAAAGAACTGAGGACAGTCTCAGAGACCTCTGGGACAACATTAAACGCACCAACATTCGAATTATAGGGGTCCCAGAAGAAGAAGAGAAAAAGAAAGGGACTGAGAAAATATTTGAAGAGATTATAGTTGAAAACTTCCCTAATATGGGAAAGGAAATAGTTAATCAAGTCCTGGAAGCACAGAGAGTCCCATACAGGATAAATCCAAGGAGAAACACACCAAGACACATATTAATCAAACTATCAAAAATTAAATATAAAGAAAACATATTAAAAGCAGCAAGGGAAAAACAACAGATAACACACAAGGGCATCCCCATAAGGTTAACAGCTGATCTTTCAGCAGAAACGCTGCAAGCCAGAAGGGAGTGGCAGGATATACTTAAAGTGATGAAGGAGAAAAACCTACAACCAAGATTACTCTACCCAGCAAGGATCTCATTCAGATTTGATGGAGAAATTAAAACCTTTACAGACAAGCAAAAGCTGAGAGAGTTCAGCACCACCAAACCAGCTTTACAACAAATGCTAAAGGAACTTCTCTAGGCAAGAAACACAAGAGAAGGAAAACACCTACAATAACAAACCCAAAACATTTAAGAAAATGGGAATAGGAACATACATATCGATAATTACCTTAAATGTAAATGGATTAAATGCTCCCACCAAAAGACACAGACTGGCTGAATGGATACAAAAACAAGACCCATATATATGCTGTCTACAAGAGACCCACTTCAGACCTAGAGACACATACAGACTGAAAGTGAGGGGATGGAAAAAGATATTCCATGCAAATGGAAATCAAAAGAAAGCTGGAGTAGCAATTCTCATATCAGAAAAAATAGACTTTCAAATAAAGACAATTACAAGAGACAAAGACGGACACTATATAATGATCAAGGGATCGATCCAAGAGGAAGGTATAACAATTGTAAATATTTATGCACCCAACATAGGAGCACCTCAATACATAAGGCAAATACTAACAGCCATAAAAGGGGAAATCGACAGTAACACAATCATAGTAGGGGACTTTAATACCCCACTTTCACCAATGGACAGATCATCCAAAATGAAAATAAATAAGGAAACACAAGCTTTAAATGATACATTAAACAAGATGGACTTAATTGATATTTATAGGACATTCCACCCAAAAACAACAGAATACACATTTTTCTCAAGTGCTCATGGAACATTCTCCAGGATAGATCATATCTTGGGTCACAAATCAAGCCTTGGTAAATTTAAAAAAATTGAAATCGTATCAAGTATCTTTTCCGACCACAACGCTATGAGACTAGATATCAATTACAGGAAAAGATCTGTAAAAAATACAAACACATGGAGGCTACACAATACACTACTTAATAACGAAGTGATCACTGAAGAAATCAAAGGGGAAATCAAAAAATACCTAGAAACAAATGACAATGGAGACACGACGATCCAAAACCTATGGGATGCAGCAAAAGCAGTTCTAAGAGGGAAGTTTATAGCAATACAAGCCTACATCAAGAAACAGGAAACATCTCGAATAAACAACCTAACCTTGCACCTAAAGCAATTAGAGAAAGAAGAACAAAAAAACCCCAAAGCTAGCAGAAGGAAAGAAATCATAAAGATCAGATCAGAAATAAATGAAAAAGAAATGAAGGAAACAATAGCAAAAATCAATGAAACTAAAAGCTGGTTCTTTGAGAAGATAAACAAAATTGATAAACCATTAGCCAGACTCATCAAGAGAAAAAAGGAGAAGACTCAAATTAATAGAATTAGAAATGAAAAAGGAGAAGTAACCACTGACACTGCAGAAATACAAACGATCATAAGAGATTACTACAAGCAACTCTATGCTAATAAAATGGACAACCTGGAAGAAATGGACAGATTCTTAGAAATGCACAACCTGCCGAGACTGAACCAGGAAGAAATAGAAAATATGAACAGACCAATCACAAGCACTGAAATTGAAACTGTGATTAAAAATCTTCCAACACACAAAAGCCCAGGACCAGATGGCTTCACAGGAGAATTTTATCAAACATTTAGAGAAGAGCTAACACCTATCCTTCTCAAACTCTTCCAAAATATTGCAGAGGGAGGAACACTCCCCAACTCATTCTACGAGGCCACCATCACCCTGATACCAAAACCAGGCAAAGATGTCACAAAGAAAGAAAACTACAGGCCAATATCACTGATGAACATAGATGCAAAAATCCTCAACAAAATACTAGCAAACAGAATCCAACAGCACATTAAAAGGATCATACACCATGATCAAGTGGGGTTTATTCCAGGAATGCAAGGATTCTTCAATATACGCAAATCAATCAACGTGATACATCATATTAACAAATTGAAGGAGAAAAACCATATGATCATCTCAATAGATGCAGAGAAAGCTTTCGACAAAATTCAACACCCATTTATGATAAAAGTCCTGCAGAAAGTAGGCATAGAGGGAACTTTCCTCAACATAATAAAGGCCGTATATGACAAACCCACAGCCAACATTGTCCTCAATGGTGAAACACTGAAACCATTTCCACTAAGATCAGGAACAAGACAAGGTTGCCCACTCTCACCACTATTATTCAACATAGTTTTGGAAGTGTTAGCCACAGCAATCAGAGACGAAAAAGAAATAAAAGGAATCCAAATCGGAAAAGAAGAAGTAAAGCTGTCACTGTTTGCAGATGATATGATACTATACATAGAGAATCCAAAAGATGCTACCAGAAAACTACTAGAGCTAATCAATGAATTTGGTAAAGTAGCAGGATACAAAATTAATGCACAGAAATCTCTTGCATTCCTGTATACTAATGATGAAAAATCTGAAAGTGAAATTAAGAAAACACTCCCGTTTACCATTGCAACAAAAAGAATAAAATACCTAGGAATAAACCTACCTAAGGAGACAAAAGACCTGTATGCAGAAAATTATAGGACACTGATGAAAGAAATTAAAGATGATACAAATAGATGGAGAGATATACCATGTTCTTGGATTGGAAGAATCAACATTGTGAAAATGACTCTGCTACCCAAAGCAATCTACAGATTCAATGCAATCCCTATCAAACTACCACTGGCATTTTTCACAGAACTAGAACAAAAAATTTCACAATTTGTATGGAAACACAAAAGACCCCGAATAGCCAAAGCAATCTTGAGAACGAAAAATAGAGCTGGAGGAATCAGGCTCCCTGACTTCAGACTATATTACAAAGCTACAGTAATCAAGACAGTTTGGTACTGGCACAAAAACAGAAATATAGATCAATGGAACAGGATAGAAAGCCCAGAGATAAGCCCACGCACATATGGTCACCTTATCTTTGATAAAGGAGGCAAGCATATACAGTGGAGAAAAGACAGCCTCTTCAATAAGTGGTGCTGGGAAAATTGTACAGGTACATGTAAAAGTATGAAATTAGAACACTCCCTAACACCATACACAAAAATAAACTCAAAATGGATTAAAGACCTAAGTGTAAGGCCAGACACTATCAAACTCTTAGAGGAAAACATAGGCAGAACACTGTATGACATAAGTCACAGCAAGATCCTTTTTGACCCAGGTCCTAGAGAAATGGAAATAAAAACACAAATAAACAAATGGGACCTAATGAAACTTAAAAGCTTTTGCACAGCAAAGGAAACCATAAACAAGACCAAAAGACAACCCTCAGAATGGGAGAAAATATTTGCAAATGAAGCAACGGACAAAGGATTAATCTCCAAGATTTACAAGCAGCTCATGCAGCTCAATAACAAAAAAACAAACAACCCAATCCAAAAATGGGCAGAAGACCTAAATAGACATTTCTCCAAAGAAGAGATACAGATTGCCAACAGACACATGAAAGAATGCTCAACATCTTTAATCATTAGAGAAATGCAAATCAAAACTACAATGAGGTATCATCTCACACCGGTCAGAATGGCCATCATCAAAAAATCTAGAAACAATAAATGCTGGAGAGGGTGTGGAGAAAAGGGAACACTCTTGCACTGTTGGTGGGAATGTAAATTGATACAGCCACTATGGAGAACAGTATGGAGGTTCCTTAAAAAACTAAAAATAGAACTACCATATGACCCAGCAATCCCACTACTGGGCATATACCCTGAGAAAACCATAATTCAGAAAGAGTCATGTACCAAAATATTCATTGCAGCTCTGTTTACAATAGCCAGGACATGGAAGCAACCTAGGTGTCCATCGTCGGATGAATGGATAAAGAAGATGTGGCACATATATACAATGGAATATTACTCAGCCATAAAAAGAAATGAAATGGAGGTGTTTGTAATGAGGTGGATGGAGTTAGAGTCTGTCATACAGAGTGAAGTAAGTCAGAAAGAGAAAAACAAATACAGTATGCTAACACATATATATGGAATCTAAGGGGAAAAAAAAAAAAAGAGGTCATGAAGAACCTAGTGGCAAGATGGGAATAAAGACACAGACCTACTAGAGAATGGACTTGAGGATATGGGGAGGGGGAGGGGTGAGATGTGACAGGGTGAGAGAGTGTCATGGACATATATACACTACCAAATGTAAAATAGATAACTAGTGGGAAGCAGCCGCATAGCACAGGGAGATCAGCTCGGTGCTTTGAGACCACCTAGAGGGGTGGGATAGGGAGGGTGGGAGGGAGGGAGATGCAAGAGGGAAGAGATATGGCAACATATGTATATGTGTAACTGATTCACTTTGTTGTAAAGCAGAAGCTAGCACACCATTGTAAAGCAATTATACTTCAATAAAGATGTTTAAAAAAAAAAAAAAAAAGAAAGGAACCTAAGTGCATATTGACAAATAAAGAAAATGTGCCATATATATATAAAATATATATTACAATATATTTTATATATTAATAATTATATATAAAAATAAATATTCATAACATATAATTATATTTCATATATTATAAAACTATCATAATTTTATATTATAATATATTTAATATATTATATATATTATATGTATTATATTGATATATTATGTGAAATATATGTAATATTTATACTACATTAATATATTATGTATAATATAATATATGTAATATTTACATTATATATTAATATATAATATTACATGATACACATATTATATATAATATAAAATATTGATATAATACATATAATATATCATATAGTATATATTATATACTTTATATATAATATGTAATAATAGTATATATAATATATTATATAAACATTTATATATAATATATATATCATATATAATGTTATATATTATATTGTAAGATATATATTATAATATATAATATACATTATAATATATAATATAGTATATATTGATATTGATATATAATTTATATAATATATTTATGTAATATGTAATATGTTATATATTACATATTATTATAAAATATGTAATATAATTATTTTATATTATATATATAAAGTAATGATATGTTAATTATACATTAATCATGTTATAATATATATTATATATAATATATAATATGTTTATATATTATTATACATATATTATAAATATTCTATATAATATATTATATAGAATGGAATATATAATATATATTCTATATAATATTATATATTACAAAGAATATATTGTCTATTGTTTATTTTATGTACTATATTATGATACATACCATATTATATAATATTGTCATATTATATTGTATTATGTATATTATATATTATGTTTATTTCATTAGTATAATATATACATAATATATTATATATAATACATATATTAATTCATATATATTATTAAACAAATGTAATACATATATGTAATATATAGTATATATTATATATTATGATGTACATGGTATTATAAATAACATATTATTAGTATAATTATAGCATACTGTAATTATATATTATAATGTATATAATATATATTTGTATAATATATATGAATATTTATATCATTATATATATTTATATATAATTATACATATATATTAATATATTTATATAATATAAATAACATAATTTATACATTATATATTATATATCATAATATATATTATTTTTGTATATAATATACAATATATATTTATTTAATATATATTATATATATTTTTATATTTATATAATATAAATAATATATACATTATATGTATTATATAATGTATTATAATTGTGTAATAATAATATATAAATTATATAATATTATATAGTTTATATAATATAATACTTTTAATATAATATATTATTATACTATTATAATGTTTTATATAATATATAATATACATAATATATTAATCATAATTAATATATAATAATATGTGATATACTTAATACATATAATATAAAATATCATATATATAATTCAACATATGAATATCTTATTATATTATATATAATTAATTACTCATATAATTATATAATTATGTTAAGTGTATATGTTACATATAATTATTATATTATTATATATAATTATATTATAATATAATGTAATTAATTATTATAATTTTATATTATTTAAAAATATATTTATTATAAACCATTATAATTAATATAATATATATTATATGCAGTTATATATTATAATATATATTATATACAATATATGAAATGTGTATCATAATATAAAATATATGTAATTGTACATATATATGCAACAATGATATATTCTATAGCACTGTGGAATATAGCCTTTATTTTGTAATTTTGCAATTACTTTTAATTTATAATCTATTAATATATTGAATCACTCTTTCATATCTGAGTCTAGCAAAATATTGTAAATTTCGTAAATCAATAAAAAATAAAATAAAGTCCATTATGTTGCATTTTGTGATAAGTTATTAAAAATGAGGTGAGGGCTTCAGTGACTCTGAAGTCTCTAGAACCTTCCTTCTATTGTAGTGCTTTGTTGTCTACCCCAACTGCTTTAAATTCTTCAGGGGTGGATCATGTCTTGTATCCATAACCATGTTTTTATAGCAAATACAAACTTTTAAGCTGTTATGAGGAGTTTAATAAATAAAAGTTTTAATTTTAAATGGAACACAGTAGAAGGAGGAATTTGTCAAATAGGTGTTTCAAGGTCAAGACTTGGTTTTTTCAATTATTAAAGTACATTACTTTGATAAGCAACTTCACCTCCTTTGACACCCAATTTTCTCATGTCAAATAGAAGAAAAGTAATAGAATACCACCAGAACCTTCCACTTCCATTTTCCTATAATCTTTATTCTCACTTTTTTAGCCACCCAATTATTCTTCCTTTATGTTACTTTTGCCCAGGAAAACAATATCAGTAGATGATATGATCTGTGACATGTAATCCAACAAAGTTCTCAGCAATGACATGGGCATGTTTTTATGTAGAAATATAACTCTATGCTGATTTTTCTTCCTCATGCTTCTGAAACAAGCAAGCTGTTATTTTAGAAATATTATCTGTGATTTTTGCAAGGAAGCAACATTCAGGGAAAATTCAATTAATTGCACTTGAGGTATAACAAAGGAAAATTTGCCTTTTAAGTCAATAGTACTTAAACCTTGCCCTAGTGTAATTATACTGTATTCTGTTGCTTGGGATGGCTTCTCCATTCATAAAAATAACATTTGGGTTTTAAGTGAAATCAAGGATCTGTATAGTGCCATATGCCACAGTAGCAATTCCATGGTAGCCGTTTTTAATCACAGTTGCTTTCAGAACACTCTGTTGTTATGGAGGAGAGAAAAAAAAAATTAAACAATGATAGCAGTACACAGAAGTTTGTGGTTTGCAGAATTGCCAATACTTTGAAATACTTCTTATTTTTAAAAAATCCCTTGGGACACATTTACTTCATAAAAATGAACTATCATGACATAAGAAATACTAGATGTTTAAACTTACATTACTGAGGTGGATTGGCCAAGATGGTGGAGTAGAAAGACCCTGAGTTCACCTATTCTCACAGGCCACCAAAATTACAACTATTTGCAGAACAACCATCAATGAAAAAGACCAGAACCTACCAGAAAAGATCTTCTACAACCAAAGGTATAAAGAAGGTACTTAACAAGATGTGTAGGAGTGGTGGAGTCACTATATAGTCAAGTCCTATACCCCTTGGGTGGACCACCTACAAGTGGGAGAACAATTATGATTGCAGAGGCTCACCCAAAGGAGTGAGAGGACTGAGCCCCATGTCAGGCTCCGCAGCCTGAGGGTTCTGCACCAGGAAAATGAGCCCCCAGAGCATTTGGCTTTGAAGGCCAGTAGGGCTTACTTTTGAGAGTCCTAGAGAGTTGGAGGAAATAGAGACTTCACTCTTAAAGGGTGCACACAAAATCTCACACACTCTGGGATACCAGGACCAAGCAGTAATTTCATAGGCTCCTGGGTCAGACCTACCTGCTGATCTTGAAGACTCTTCCAGAGAGGTAGGAAGCAACTGTAGCTCACCTTGGGGACATAGACAATGGTGGCAGACATTTTTGGGAGCTCCTTCTACCACATGGGCACTGGTGCTGGCAAGCTCCATTTTGCAATCCTCCCTCTAGGTTATTAGTCCCAGGACCCCTTCCTACCCTGGTCCAACAGTCTGTAAGTGCCAGTGTTGGGATGCATCAGGTCAGGCAACTAACTAGGCAGGGACACAATCCCACTCACCAGCAGACAGGCTGCCATTAGAATTCCTGAGCACACAGCTGCGTCTGACCATTAGAGAGCCAAGACCCAGCCCCACACATGAGTATGTAGGCCTTAGACCTGAGACCCCCAGAGCCATCCAGCTGGAAACCCTTGAACCCAGCTGCACCCACCAGTTTGTAGCCACCAGACCCAGAATCCCCTGGGCCCTTGCTCTCCCATCCAGGGAGACTGCTCTAACATCTGGCCCAGCCCCACCTACCAGGGGGAGAAAACCAGCAGCAAGAAAACTGCAGACCCATATTCTGCAGATCCAGTCCATTGACCAGCAGGCCAGATGGTGCACTGGGACTGACTGGGCCTTAGTCTCACTCACCAGCAAGCCTGCTCTAACCTCAGGCCCAGATTCACCCACGAGCAGATAGAATCCAGTTGCAAAAAACTGCGGTCCCACAGCCTGAGGAACTGGCCTGCCTACCAGCAGATCAGACTCTGGGACACTTGAGCCCCAACCACATCCATCAGTGAGGCTGCTCTAGCCTCTGGAGAAGCCTCACCCACCAGGGGGCAGATACAAGCCACAAGAAAACCACAGCCCCATGGCCTGTAATACTGGCCCACCCACAAGCAGGCTAGATCCTGCCCTAGGACTAGCTGAACCTTGGGCCCACCCATTAACATGTCACCACAAGCTTCAAAACAACTTGGCCCCAAAGCCAACTGGGTCAGCAACCAGCTCCACCCATAAGCAATCTGACACCAACTCTGGGATCCCTGGGCCTTGCAACCAGATCCCAGGACCCAGCCCTGCCCAACTGTAGGTTGGCACCAGCCCCAGGACCTGGCTTCACCTGTGAGTGGGTAAGAGCTCTGGGGTCTCCTGGACTTGATGTCACCAACCAGTAATCCAGAACTAGCCTGAGGGACTCCCAGGGTCCCATAATCAGCTGTCTCATGACCCAGTCCCCCTAACCAGCAGTTGACAGTCTCCACACAAAGCATGACATGGCAACCAACTGAACTGGGGGTCAACAAAGCCAAAAAAAAAAAAACACCCACATAGTCAGCACACCACAACAGAAAGACCCAAGCAGCCCTTGTAGGAGCAATTTATAGAGCATATAGCCCTGATGACAAGAAGGGAGTGCACTGCTGGGACATATAGAATGTCTCCTACAAAAGGTCACTTCTCCAAGGTGCATAAGTATAACCAACCTACTAGATACATAAAAATAGAAACAGCAAGTTTGGCAAAATAAGTCAATAGAGAAACATGTTCCAAATGAAGGCAAAAGATAAAGCAACAGAAGAACTTAGTGAAGTAGATATAGACAATCTACCTGATAAATAGTTCAGGATAGTGATTGTAAAGATGATAAAAGAACTCAGGAGAAGAATCGATACCCAGAGCAAGAAATTAGAAGTTTTCCACAAAGCATTAGAAAATATAAAGAAGAACAAATATAGATGAAGAATACAATAACAGAAATGCAAAATACACTAGAAGGAATCAACACTGCACTAAATGATACAGAAGAACAGATCAGTGAGCTGGAAGAGAGTAGTGGAAATTACTGATGCTGAACAGAAAAAAAGGGGAAAAAAAGAAATGAGGATAGTTTAAGAGACATTGGGGACACCATCAAGGACACTATAAGGGTTTCAGAAGGAGGAGAGAGAAAGGGGCTGAGAACATAATTGAAGATATAATACCTGAAAATTTCTCTAATCTGGTAAAGGAAATGGACAGCCAAGTCCAGGGAGTGCAGAGAATCCCATACAAGAATAACCCTAAAGGGAACACAACAGACACTTTGTAATTGAAATGGCAAACTGAAGAAATCAAACAGGAAATAAAAAAACACTTGGAGGCAAGGAAAACAAAAACACAATGAAGCAAAAATCTATGTGATGCATCAAAAGTAGTTCTAAGAGGGAAGTTTAGAGTGATACAGCTTACCTCAGGAAACAAGAAAAATCTCAAACAAACAACCTAAATTTACACTTGAAGGAACTAGAAAAAGAAGAACAAACTAAAACGAGAGTTAGAATAAGGAAAGAATTTATAAAGATCAAAGCAGGAAAAAAAAAAGAAATGGAGACTGAAAAAGTAATTGAAAAGATCAATGAAACTAAGAGATGGTTCTTTGAAAATATAAACACAATTAATAAACTTGTATCCAAACTTATCAGCAAAAAAAGGGTGAGGACCCAAATCAATAAAATCAGAAATGAAAAAGGAGAAGTTGCAACCAACACCACAAAAATACAAGGATCATAAAAGACTACTACAAACAACTATATGCCAATAATAGACAAACTAGAAGAAATGGTCAATTTCCTAGAAATGCACAATCTCCCAATACTGAACCATGAAGAAATAGAAAATATGAACAGACCAACTACCAGTAATGAAATTGAATCAGTAATAGAAAAACTCTCAATAAACAAAAGTCCAAGACCAGATGGCACCACAGGTGAGTTCTACTAAACATTTAGAGAAGAGTTAACCCATATCCTCCTCAAACTCTTCTAAGAAATTGCAGAGGAAGGAACACTTCCAAACTCATTCTACAAGGCCAGCATCACCCTGATACCAAAATCAGACAAAGTTATCACAAAAAAAGAAAATGACATGTCAATATCACTGATGAACAGAGATGCAAAAATCCTTAACAAAATATTAGCAAACCAAACCTAACAATGCATCAGAAGGGTCATACACCATGATCAAGTGTGATCAAGTGAGATTTATTACAGGGGGAGGCAAGAATATTTCAATATCTGCAAATCAATCAAAGTATAATTGAAGAATAACAAATTGAAGTGATAAATTGAAGAATAAAAATCATATGATCATCTTAATAGATGGAGAAAAAGCTTTTGATAAAATTCAACACCTGTTTATAGTGAAAACGCTCCAAAATGTGGGCATAGAGGGAATATAACTTAACATAATAAAGGCCAGATGTGACAAACCCACAGGTAACATCATATTCAGTGGTGAAAAGCTGAAAGCATTTCCTCTAAGATCAAGAACAACATGAGGATGTTCACTCACCACTTTTATTTAACACGGTATTGGAGGTCCTAGCTACAGCAATCAGACAAGAAAAAGAAATAAAAGGAATCCAAAGACAAAAGGAAGAAGTAAAATTGTTACTGTGTGCAGATGACATAATACCATACATAGAAAATCCTAAAGAAACAACCAAAAAACTACTTAGAGCTCTTCAGTGAATTTGGTAGAGTTGCAGGATACAAAATTAATATACAGAAGTCAGTTGCATTTCTGTACACTAACAACAAACTATCAGAAAGAGTATTAAGAAAGCAATCTTATTTACAATCACAGCAAAAAGAATAAAATACCCAGGAATAAACCTACCTAAAGGAAGTTAAAGACCAGTACTGGGAAAACTATAAGACACATGAAATAAACTGAATACAACACAAATAGATGGAAATGTATACCATGTTCATGGGTTGGAAGAATTAAATACTATTAAAATGACCATACTACCAAAGGCAATCTACAGATTCAATGCAGTTCCTTTCAAAATACCAATGGCATTTTTCACTGAACTAGAACAAATAATTTAAAAATTTGTATGGAGACACAAAAGACCCTGAATAACCAAAATAATCTTTAGAAATAAGAACAGAGGTGGAGGAATTACACTACCTGACTTCAGACTATAATGCAAAGCTGGTCATCAAAACAGTACAGTACTGACACAATAAAGTCACATAGATCAATGAACAGAGAGAATTCAGCAATAAACCCACGCACTTATGATCAATTAATCTACAACAAAGGAGGCAAGAATATACAGTGGAGAAAAGACAATCTCTTCAATAAATGGTGCTGGGAAAACTGTACAGCTACACATAAAGAAATGAAATTCTCTACAAAAATAAACACAAAATGGATTAAAGATCTAAATTTAAAACTGCAAACCAAAAAACTCTTAGAAGAAAACATAGGCAGAACAACCTTTGACATAAATTGCAGCAACACTTTTTTTGTATCTGTCTCCCAAGGGAAAGGAAACAAAAGCAAAAATAAACAAATGAGACCTAATTAAACTTACAACCTTTTTCACAGCAAAGGAAACCATCAACAAAACAAAAGGACAAACTATGGAATGGAAGGAATATTTGCAAATGATATGATCAATAAAGGGTTAATATCCAAAATATAAGAAGAGCTCCTACAACTCAATGCCAAACAAACAAACAAAAAACCAATTAAAATTGAGCAGAAGATTTGAATAGACATTTTTCCAAAGAAGGCATACAGGTGTCCCATAGGCACATGAAAATATGGTCAACATTGTTAATCATCAAAGAACTGCAAATCAAAACCTCAATGAGATATTACTGCACTCCTGTCAGAATGGTTATCATCATAAAGACTGCAAATAACAACTGTGGGTGAAGATGTGGAGAAAAGGAAACCCTTGTACACTGTTGGTGGGAATTTAAATTGGTGAAGCCACCATGGAAAACAGTGGAGATTCCTCAGAAAATGAAAAACAGAATCACCATATGATCCTTCCATTCCACTCCTAGGTATATATCTGAAAAAAACGAAAACATTATTCAAAAAGTTACATGCACCCCAGTGTTCACAGTAGCATTATTTACAGTAGCCAAGATATGGAAGCAACTTAATTGTCCATCAACAAATTGAAGGATATAGAAGTGGTATTTATATACAATGGAATACTACTTAGCCATAAAAAGAGTGCAATTTTGCCATTTGCAACAAAGTGGATGAACTTGGCAAGTATTATGCTAAGTCAAATAAGACAGAGAAAGAAATGCTGTATGATATTACTTATATGTGAAATCTAAAAAATGAAATTAGTGAATACAAGAGAAAAGAGACTCACAGATATAGAGAACAAACTACTGGTTACCAATGGGTAGACAGAAGAGGAGAGGTGAAAGATAGGGTAGATTAAGAGGTACAAACTACTATGTAAAAAATAAATAAACTACAAGGATATATTATACAACACAGGGAATGTAGCCATTATTTCATAATGACTGTAAATAGAATATAATTTTTTAAAAGAAATAATATAAAAATATTCATGAGATTATGTAAAAGCAATATTTTAGAAAATCTGTTATTCACTACATATAATTGAAGTATTTAATATTATTAAGTAAAAATTAATACCATATATATAAATTACATATATTTACCTCACATTTTCCTTAATGATTTATTAGATACTTAGATTACTCCAATTTTATTTATTATAAACACAAAACTATGACAGTATTACTCTCACTTCAAAATAGAAATGTCTTGGGAATTTCCTGGCAGTCCAGTGGTTAGGACTCAGCGCTTTCACTGAGAGGGCCAGGTTCGACCCCTGGTAGGAGAGCTAAAATTCCACATGCTATGCAGTGTGGCAAAAAAAAAAAAAAAAAAAAAAAAAAAAGTCATATATTTTCTATAATGATTACAAATAACTAAAATTTTAAACAATTTGAGTCATTTATTATGACTAATATTGACATAATTGCTAAAAGTTTGAGCCATAAAATCAACCATCTGTCAAAAAAGGAGAAAAATAAATCAGATATTTATAAATATGAACTAATTTGAATTACTGGGTTGGAATGAGAATATTAACATACTTTAATTTACTCTTATCTGAATGAATCTTTTCTAAAATAAAACATCATAACTTTGTTTATACTTCCTGTGGCACTGAAAATACTTTTCAGTTTTACTTTTTTTTTCTAGCTAATTTCATAAGTGTTGCAAAGTAAGAAAATTTCTCAATTGTCAGAGAGGAACTTACATTATCATTATTGATAACAAGTCAGTAAAATTGTGTTAATTTTAAAAATATTTTTAAAGTAATTTAAATAAATATTTTTAAAAATTTTACTGAATTTTAATTTGACATAGAGTACTCTTCCCTTTCAACAGAATCTGCAAAATAAGCGTTAACATATGCTTCAGTTTCATCTTTTACCTTTAAAAAATTTTTTTAAATTAATTTTTATTGGAGTATATTTACAATGTTGTGTTAGTTTCTGTTCTACAGCAAGGTGAATCTGTCATATATATATATATGTATATACATATATATACATATATATACATATATATATATATATATATATATCCACTCTTTTTTAGATTCTTTTCCCATATAGGTCATTACAGAGTATTGAGTAGAGTTCCCTGTGCTATACAGTAGGTTCTTATTAGTTATCTATTTTATATATAGTAGTGTGTATATGTCAATCTCAATCTCCCAATTTATCCCTTCTCCCTTTTCCCCCTTGGTAACTATAAGTTTGTTTTCTACATCTGTGACTCTATTTCTGTTTTGTAGATAAGTTCATTTGTTAAATTAAATTCTGACCAACTAAGCTCCAAGTCCACAAGTTCTTGGCCTAAGCCTTGTACTTGGAATCCTCTAAATTACCTCGCAATTACTGGGCAAAAAATAATTGAATAAACATTGGCCTCAACTTACATTTTTCATGATGCTATTTGGAAAATAAAAAAAAACAGGTAACTTGATGAAGAATGTCTCATCTTCTTCCCATGCTTCCCACTTTTCCCTCATTTTCCATTCTTACCTTATATGGAAAAATAGAGAGGAAGGATCTTTGTTTTAGACATGTTTTCAAGAATTTAATTGAGTAAAGAGGGATATAGCATAATAACTTTGTAGACAATCATTTCCCACATCTGTCTTTATTATCTATATACACAAACACACAATCACAGATGGACATTATCTTTTTCCCTGATTCCCAATATTGTATTGATTTCAATCTGTGGTCTTTAAAATTTAAAACCAATTTCTTTCAAGTGTGAGATATTTAATTAGTGTCTCCTGAGTTAATTCACTGAAAAAAAAAAAAAACTGAAAAAGGACAGAAAAGAATTCTGGTTATCATGAAAATATAGGCATTGGAAACCTCTGTATCTTCTCTTAAGATCTACCACAAAAGCAACGAGCCCTATTGTCCATAGGTAAGATTAGAAGTGTATCTCCCTATACATTCTCTTTTTCACATTCTCTTTTTCTATCTCTTCATCTTCCTTATGAAAATGATTCACCCTCTTTCTTAACTCTCTTCTTTATGAAAGAGGGTCAAGGAGTGAAAATGTAAAGTCAACTAATATGGGGACAGAAGAAATGTTCTTAGCAGTAACCTCACAGGCATCTATGGTATAGTGTCTGTTTCTTGAATACCCATTTTTGATTTTTAAAATGTGGCTGCTTTGAATATATTTATCAGTGCATATAGTAAATATTTATCTTCTTAACATAGAAGTCATTTCTGTTGTTCTAAGGAAAGATTTTTCTATAGTTTGCTGATTTATGAGATCTGACTGAAGGATAAAATGGGTATAATAAGAGAAAAATGAATGAACAAAGACATTCATATTGTACCTTAGCCAGCTAAGTCTTGACCTGTTTTCTTAGTTCAAGCTATACCTCCTCCTCTGCTATATATCATTCTTCAAACTATGATCTATATCTCTTCACAAGAGAATCTCAGTGGTTTTTCCTTCCTCTAGCCTACAACTATTCCATACAGCCAGCTTCTTACAAATTTCCTTTGAAAGTTTGATTCCTTAAAACTGGAATCTATATTCCTTCTAAAGTGGGAATAAATTAATAAGAAAAAAATCTTTTAGCATACTAATAAAATAAATGTCCTCCTCCTTCAGTTAACTGTAGTGTATTCTATTAACACCCTCCTGAAGATAATATATAAATACAGTGTATTTTGTTAACACCTTTCTGGAGATAATGATCTAATCTCTGTTTCTTAACCCAGAAGAGTATCCATATATAAGGAAAATTTCAGATTCCTGGACAGTAATGTTGGGGAAAGCAGAATCTTGCCACGGTGTCTATTATATCATACTTAGTTTGTTGGTCTATGTCTCCAGTCTTTAATTTTAAGTAAAGTCATATTGAAATCTAGAACATTTCAACTGTCGTTAGTCCACTTACCAATAATAGTGTCACCATCACCCCAGAAAAAGGAGCCCTGTTCATCTAGAGCAATTATGAGGCCAAAAGGATTCAGATGGCTATAGAAAAAATGTAAAATTGTATTTTCGGAGTTAGAAGGATCTAACTCTGACCATCTCATAGAACTATCTAGAAAAATGTTAAATCCTTTCTTAATCATCTTTGCCAAATGTCCACTTTGTTTATCCTTGAATACCTCCAATATCAGGAAATTTTAAACATCCTTAAGCAAACTATTTCTACTCTGAACAGCTCAATTTAGGGGGGAAAATGATAGCAATAGCACAGACCTCTCAAATGCCTTCCACTGGAGAAAAATGTGAAGGTGTTTATAATTAATAACGTTATAAAATAATTATACCTTTCTAATTGAAGATGCACCTCTCAGTTTCTTTGGCTTATCTACAACCAAGAGAATGTTATGACAAAATTGCCAAAGTCATTGGATCTGGAAACCTGGAAGCTGATGTCAAAGTATGACCAATGGGATTCCAGGGAAATGAAGCTTGAACAGTAATTTGGAGAGTCTGCTCTACACTAGAAATTGTATTAATATCTCAGGAGCAAGGATGACAGAATCCATGTGCTCAATTTTTGTGATTCCACTGGGGAGACAGGACTCAAGGATTTGATTCTAATCACTCGACAAGAGAAAATTGCTTAAAGAAAAAAGAACTACACAATGTAAGTGATAAACTTACTTTTAGAGTTGAATTAGTGAGAATTTCTTTAAGGGAAAAATTTTGGCTTCATATGAAATACACTTTTCATTAAATTTTTCTATTTGAAATGAAAAGTTAGGCATGAGATCCTCTCTTCATTCATGGCAATGAACAATACACTAACTGGAAATTCGAATAGAGCTATTATTCAACTTAGTGTTTGGAAAGTATGGATCTAGTATCTAGGTTGATGGGGGCCTTGGGGACTTTTCAATGTTTCAGAAATGTCCAGTCAAAACTTCTCTCTGATAATGATGTATATTTTAGCTGATTTTAATTCTTTGGTTTTAGATTTTGATTGCACTATAGTGGATTTACAATGTTGTTTTCATTTTTGCCATACAGCAAAGTGAATCAGTTATACATATACATATACCCACCCTTTTTAGATTCTTTTCCATATAGGTCATTACAGAGTTTTCAGAAGAGTTCACTGTGCTATAAAGTAGGTTCTTATTAGTTATCTATTTTATATACAGTATTGTGTATATGTCAATCCCAATCTCCCAGTTTATCCCCCCACACCCCCCCACCGCTTTCCCCCCTGGTAACCATAAGTTGTTTTCTACATCTGTGACTCTATTTCTGTTTTGTAAATAAATTCATTTGTACCATTTTTTTTAAAAATCTACATATAAGTGATATTATATGATATTTGTCTTTCTCTGTCTGACTTACTCAGTATGACAATTTCTAGGTCCATCCATGTTGCTGCAAAATGTAATTATTTCATTATTTTTTATGGCTGAGTAATATTCCATTGTATATATTTACCACATCTTCTTTATTCATTCCTCTGTTGATGGACATTTAGGATGCTTCCATGTCCTGGTTATTGTAAATAGTGCTGCAATGAATATGTGGGTGCATGTATTGTTTTGAATTATGGTTTTCTCTGGATATATGACCAGGAGTAAAATTGCAGGATCATATGGTAGCTCTAATTTTAGTTTTTGAAGGAACCTCCATAGTGTTCTCCAAAGGACCTGTGCCAACTTACATTCCCACCAACAGTTTTAGGAGGGTTCCCTTTTCTCCACACCCTCTCCAGCATTATACTGTTTGTAGATTTTTTGATGCCGGCCATTCTGGCTGGTGTGAGGTGATAACTCATGGAAGTTTTGATTTGCATTTCTCTAATAATTAGTGATGTTGAACATCTTTTCATGTGCTTTTTGGCCATCTGTATGTCTTCTTCGCAGAGATGTCTGTTTGGGTCTTCTGCCCATTTTTTGATTAGTTTCATTGTTTTTTGATATTGAGCTGCATGAGCTGATTGCATATTTTGGAGATTAACCCCTTGTCAGTCACTTCATTTACAAATGTTTTCTCCCATTCTATGGGTTGTCTTTTCATTTTGTTTTTGGTTTCCTTTGCTGTGCAAAAGCTTTTCAATTTCATTAGGTTCCACTTGTTTATTTTGTTTTTATTTTCACTACTCCAGGAGGCAGATCATAATAGGTCTTGCTGCGAGGTGGATGGACCTAGAGTCTGTCATACAGAGTGAAGTAAGTCAGAAAGAGAAAATCAAATACTGTATGCTAACACATATATATGGAATCTAAAAAAAAAAAAAAAAGGTTCTGAAGAACCTAGGGACAGGACAGGAATAAAGATGCAGACGTAGAGAATGGACTTGAGGACACAGAGAGGGGGAAAGGTAAGCTGGGACAAAGGGAGAGAGTGGCATGGACTTATATATACTGCCAAATGTAAAATGTATAGGTAGTGGGAAGAAGCCACATAGAACAGGGAGATCAGCTCGGTGCTTTGTGACCACCTAGAGGGGTGGGATAGGGAGGGTGGGAGGGAGATGCAAGAGAGAAGAGATATGGGGATATATGTATATATATAGCTGATTCACTTTGTTATAAAGCAGAAACTAATACACCATTGTAAGGCAATTATACTCCAATAAAGATGTTTAAAAAAAAAAAGGTCTTGCTGCAATTTATGTCAGAGCGTGTTCTACCTATGTTTTCCTCTAAGAGTTTTACAGTGTCCAGCCTTACATTTCAGTCTTTAATCCATTTTGAGTTTATTTTTGTGTATGGTGTTAGGGAGTGTTCTAATTTCATTCCTTTACATGTAGCTGTCCAGTTTTCCCAGCACCACTTATTGAAGAGACAGTCTTTTCTCCATTGTAAATTCTTGCCTCCTTTGTCATAGATTAGGTGACCATAGGTGCATGGCTTTATCTCTGGACTTTCTATCCTGTTCCATTGATCTATATCTCTGTTTTTGTGCCAGTACCATATTGTCTTGATTACTGTAGCTTTGTAGCATAGTCTGAAGTCAGGGAGCCTGATTACTCCAGCTCTGTTTTTCTCTCTCAAGATTGTTTTGGCTCTTCATGGTCTTTTGCATTTCCATATAAATTGTAAAATTTTTTGTTCTAATTCTGTGAAAAATGCCATTGCTAATTGGATAGGGACTGCATTGAATCTGCAAATTGCTTTCTGTAGTATAGACATTTTCACAATACTGATTCTTCCAACCCAAGAACATGGTATATCTCTCCATCTGTTTGTGTCATTTTTGATTTCTTTCATCAGTATCTTATAGATTTCTGAGTACAAGACTTTTGCCTCTTTAGGTATGTTTATTCCTAGATATTTTATTCTTTTTTGATGCAATGGGATATGGCACTGTTTCCTGAATTTCTCTTAGTGATTTTTCATTGTTAGCATATAGGAATGCAAGAGATTTCTGTGTATTAATTTTGTATCCAGCAATTTTACCAAATTCATTGATGAGCTCTAGTAGTTTTCTTGCAGCATCTTTAGGATTTTCTATGGATAGTATCATGTCATCTGCAAACTGAAGTTTTACTTCTTATTTTCCAATTTGGATTCTTTTTTTTAAAATTTCTTCTCTGATTGCTGTGGTTAGGACTTCCAAAACTATGTTGAATAAAAGTGGAGCGAGTGGACATCCTTGTCTTGTTCCTGATCTTAGAGGATACTTTCACTTTTTCACCATTGAGTATGATGTTTGCTGTGGCTTTGTTGTATATGGCCTTTATTATGTTGAGGTAGGTTCCCTATATGCCCACTTTCTGGAGAGTTTTTATCATAAATGGGTGTTGGATTTTGTCTAAAGCTTTTTCTGCATCGATTGAGATGATCATATGGTTTTTATTCTTCAGTTTGTTAATGTGGTGTATCACATTGATTGATTTGCATGTATTGAAGAAACCTTGCATCCCTGGGATAAATCTACTAGATAATGGCGTATGATCCTTTTACTGTGTTGTTGGATTCAGTTTGCTATTACTTTGTTGAGGATTTTTGCATTTATGTTCGTCAGTCATATTGGCCTGTAATTTTCTTTTTTGTGATATCTTTGTCTGGTTTTGGTATTAAGATGATGGTGACCTTGTAGAATGAGCTTGGGAGTGTTCCTTTTTATGCAATTTTTTGGAAGCATTTCAGAAAGACAAGTGTTAACTCTTCTCTAAATGTTTGATAGAATTTGATAGAATTTGCCTGTGATGCCAACTTGCCCTAGACTTTTGTTTGTTGGAAGTTTTAAATCACAGTTTCAATTTCAGTATTTGTGATTAGTCTTTTCATATTTTCTATTTTTTTCTGGTTCAGTCTTGGAAGATTGTACCTTTCTAACAATAACCATTCCTTCTAGGTTATCCATTTTATTGTCATATAGTTGCCGGTAGTAGTCTCTTATGATCCTTTGAATTTGTGCGATGTCAGTGGTAACTTCTCCTTTTTCATTTCTAAGTTTATTGATGTGAGTCCTCTCCCTTTTTTTTCTTGATGAGTCTGGCTAAAGGTTTATCAATTTTGTTTATCTTCTCAAGTACCAGCTTTTAGTTTCATTGATCTTTGCTAATGTTTTCATCATCTCTATTTCATTTATTTCTGCTTTGATCATTATAATTTCTTTCCATCTGCTAACTTTGGCTTTTGTTTGTTCTTCTTTCTCTAGTTGCTTTAGGTTTAATTTTATGTTGTTTATATGAGATTTTTCTTGTTTCCTGAGGTAAGATTGTATTGCTATAAACTTCCCTCTTAGAACTGTCTTTGCTCTGTCCCATAGGTTTTGGATTGTTGTGTTTTCATTGTCATTTGTGTCTAGGAATTTTGTAATTTCCCCTTTGATTTCTTCAGCGATCCTTTGGTTGTTTAATATCATATTGTTTACCCTTCAAGTGTTTGTGTTTTTTTCCCATAATTGATTTCTAATCTCATAGCATTGTGGTTGGAAAAGGTGCTTGATAAGATTTCAATTTTCTTAAATTTACCAAGGCTTGATTTGTGACCTAAGATGTGATCTATTCTGGAGAAACTTCGGTGCACACTTGAGAAGAAAGTGTATTCTGCTGCTTTCAGATGGAATGTCCTATAACTATCAATTAAGTATATCTGGTATAATGTGTCATTTAAGGCTTGTTTTTCCTTATTTATTTTCTGTCTGGATGATCTGTCAATTAATGTAAGTGGGTTGTTAAAGTCCCCCACTATTATTGTGTTACTGTCAATTTCTCCTTGTACGGATGTTAGCATTTGACTTATATATTGAGGTGTTCTTATGTTGGGTGCATAAATATTTA